>NC_081185.1:28937061-29029123 GCF_029867415.1 Vicia villosa
AACCTTGAATATTCTTAGGCAATCGAGGATATTTGAGTATGAGGAGACAAATTGTCTTGAACTAAAGTAGGCAAATTTTAGGGTATGACAGCTGCCCATGTTCAATCTTCTTAAACATGAGGATGTAGATTGGCCTGTGTGCCTATCGGAAACTGAAGGTGGAAGAGGATTGAACACTAGAATGCCCATAAATTTGCCCTTGCGGAGACAGGGATTTTTGTATGAGATGGGCTTAAAGATGCCATCCGGATGTTGACAGAAAATTGTCTGAGATGGGCTTAGAGGTGCCATCCAGGTGTTCACATAGAATTGTTTGAGATGGGCTTAAAGATGCCATCTAGTTGAGATGCTTGTCAGCAATCTGGGGGGTCATGCTTCCTAAGGTGCGTATATGATAGATCTTCAGAATGTTTGGGGTTCAAGCTTCCAAACATGTATCTGGTATAGAGATTCAAGGATATTCAGGTTTCGAGCTTCCGAAACATCTCTGTCGTAGAATTCAAATCATCTGGGGTTCAGGCTTCCGGAACATATTTGTCATAGAATTCAGATCATCCGGGGTTCAGGCTTCAAGAACATATATGTCGTAGAATTCAGATCATTCGGGGTTCAGGCTTCCGAAACACATCTGTCGTAGAATTTAGATCATCCGGGGTTCAGGCTTCCGGAACATATCTGTCGCAGAATTCAGATCATCCGGGGTTTAGGCTTCCGGAATATATCTATATCATCCGGGGTTCAGGATTCCGGAACATATCTGTCATAGAATTCAGATCATCCGGGGTTCAGGCTTACAGAACATATATGTCATAGAATTCAGATCATCCGGGGTTCAGGCTTCCGGAACATATCTGTCGTAGATTTTAGAACATCTGGGGTCCAGGCTTCCGGAACGTTTCTGGCGTAGAATTCAGATCATCCGGGGTTCAGGCTTCCGGAACATATCTGTCTTAGAATTCAGATCATCCGGGGTTCAGGCTTCCGGAACATATCTGTTGTATATTTCAGAACATCCGGGGTTCAGGCTTCCGGAACGTTTCTGGCGTAGAATTCAGATCATCTGAGGTTCAGGCTTCCGGAACATATCTATCGTAGATTTCAGAACATCCGGGGTTCAGGCTTCCGGAACTTTTCTGGCGTAGAATTCAGATCATCCGGGCTTCAGGCTTCGGAACAGATCTGTTGTAGATTTCAGAACATCCGAGGTTCAGGCTTCCGGAATGTTTCTGGCGTAGAATTCAGATCATCCGGGGTTCAGGCTTCCGGAATATATCTGTCGTAGAATTCAGATCATCCGCGGTTCAGGCTTCCGGAACGTTTCAGGCGTAGAATTCAGATCATCCGAGGTTCAGGCTTCCGGAACATATCTGTCGTAGAATTCAGATCATTCGGGGTTCAGGCTTCCGAAACATATCTAGCGTAGAGATTTTTTGGAATATCCGGGGTTCAAGCTTCCGGAGTGAATTTCTTCAGGAATCTGGGGTTCAAGCTTCCAAACTGTATATTTGATAGTGATTGATTTGTCGATGACATTTTCCTGACCGGTTGGTCGACCTGAAAGACAAAGTCAGTTTTATGCAATGTCATGATGCATGTATTTTATTGTGGTTTGAAGTTCTCAAAATAAATGAGAATCTTTGTGTGTTATGTTTGCGTTCACCATGATACAATATATGATGCATAGAGGTAGATGCATGATGTATGGATATGTGTATGTAGATGCTTATTGATAGCCCTGTATAGTAGCTCTTTACAGGGAAAATAAATCCTTATTTGTTGTTGGAGAGGATAACAACACGATTGTATTGCGGATTCCTGTCTTCTGTGCAAGAATTATTCAGTTAGGGATTTTTTATTTATGCTTGAGGCATACATCCTTGTAGGAGAATGATTCATTCTTTGAGAAATGCTTTTGTGGGGATATTTCCATACTGCTGGCTCTGGGAGGATATCTGGATGATTTAGATGTTATTCAATTGCTTTCCCTATTTCCTGTGCATATAAGAATCTTTTGGTAAACACTGATCATATTCAAAATGCATAGGTTCATTCAAAATTATCATTGGACGCTTACGTATTCAAAATAGAGAAAGTGAAAAAGTAAGCTTGAAACAATTTGTATTGATTTGGGAAAAGGCCATAAACAGGCGAATTAGTACAAGGAGACAGAATTACTAGTAAGAGGAAATCGTCATGCAATTTTGAAAAGAGGTACAAAGTGAACAATAAGGAAAACAGCTCTGTGGAAATGATCCAATTGGGTTTCGACCCAGCTATGGCCATTATGCCTTCGAGTATCTCATCCCTTGCTTGTTGGAAGAAATGATTGCATTGATTAATGCCTTTTGAACTTGACCTTGGTGACAAAGCTAACTGGGGATTGATGAGTGATGATCCAATGGGACATAGTCGTACGCTTTAATCCCTAACTTTTGCTTATACCGCCTTTTCACGTTTTCAATCTACCGGGATACCCGTTTTTTCCTAAGCCGCCTTTTCAGGTTTTCGACTTGCCGGGTGTACATTTTTTGTATTCATATCCCTAATTTTTGCCCGAACCCTTTTGGTCCATTGGGATGCCCTTATTTTTTCCTAGATATGTCAACCTAGTGGGTCTATTTTATGCGTAGTATTTTTTGACTATGTCCGCATTCACGGGGTGCGGGAAATCTTCGCCATCCATTGTGGTAAGCATCATGGCTCCGCCGAAAATATCTTCTTAATTACAAATGGTCCTTCGTATATAGGAGTCCATTTGCCCCTGGGATCACCTTGCGGAAGGATGATACGCTTTATTACTAAGTCACCGGTATGGTACGCTTGGTGCTTGACTTTCTTGTTGAACGCTTTGATCATACGCTTCTGATATAACTGCCCATGACAAAGAGCCGCAAGCCTTTTCTCATCAATCAAGTTTATCTGATACAGTCGAGTTTGGATCCACTCGTCTTCGCCCAAGTCTGCATCTTTCATAATTCTTAGGGAAGGAATATGAACTTTGATGGGTAATACTGCCTCCATACCATAAACCAGTGAAAAAGGGGTTGCCCCAGTTGAAGTACGTGCAGAAGTGCGATAACCATGAAGGATAAAAGGTAACATCTCATGCCAGTCTTTGTACGTCACTGTCATCTTCTATACAATCTTCTTTATATTATTGTTAGCGGCTTCTACTGCACCATTCATCTTTGGTCGATAGGGGGAAGAATTATGGTGTTTGATCTTGAACTGCGTGCAGAGCTCGGTGATCATCTTGTTGTTCAGACTAGTACCATTATCTGTGATAATCCTTTCAGGGATGCCATACCGACAGATGAGATTTTGTTTGATGAATCGAGCCACAACATTCTTGGTAACTGAGGCAAATGAGGCCGCTTCCACCCACTTGGTAAAGTAATCAATAGCCACAAGGATAAAGCGATGCCCGTTGGAGGCAGTAGGTTTGATTTCTTCGATCATATCAATGCCCCACATCGCAAAGGGCCAAGGAGCGGTTAAGACATTTAGTGGAATTGGAGGCACGTACACTTTATCAGCGTAGATTTGACACTTATGGCAAGTCTTAGAATGATGGTGGCAGTCAGTCTCCATGGTGTACCAATAATAGCCTACTCTCAAGATCTTTTTAGCCATGGTATGTCCACTGGAATGAGTTCCAAAAATACCGTCATGCATGTCTTCCATTATTTCTTCTGCTTCCTTCTTGCTCACACAACGAAGCAGGGTCGAGTCGTGATTACGCTTGTATAAGATTCCATTACTCAGGAAAAACTTGGCAGAGAACCTTCTTAGAAATTTCCTATCATTGATGGATGCTCCTTCAGGATATTCCTGAGCTTCGAGGTATCTTTTTACTTCATAGAACCAAGGCTTCTCGTCTACTTCCTCTATAACAATCTCACAACAATGTGTCGGCTCATCCAATCTTTCAATAGTGATCATGGGTTCCTCATTGTCCCACACACTTTGAACATAGATGACATGGTAGCCAACGCGTCTGCCAACTGGTTCTCTTCTCGCGGGATATGCTCAAAGGTAATCTCTTCAAAATAAGGGATCAAAGTTAGCACATGCTCTTTGTAAGGGATGAGATTGGGATGTTTCGTGTCCCATTCTCCTTTGATCTAACTGATTATTAAGGTTGAGTCCCCATATACTTCTAGAAATTTGATTCTCAAGTCGATTGCGGCTTTGAGACCCATGATGCACGCTTCATATTCGGCCATATTGTTGGTGCAGTCAAAACATAGTCTAGCTGTGAACGGCGTATGACCACCTTCGGGAGAGATAATCACAGCACCAATACCATTGCCAAGTGCGTTCGAAGCTCCGTCAAAAACCATAGTCCATCGGGATGCTGGTTCAGGTCCTTCATCCGGACCAGGCTCTTCATAATCATTAACAAGCATAATATATTCATCTGGAAACTCAAAATTCATGGACTGATAGTCGTTTACCGCTTGATGAGCCAAATGATCAGCTAGTACACTTCCCTTGATTGCCTTCTGTGTGGTATACTAGATGTCGTACTCTGTCAATATCATTTGCCATCTTGCTATTCTTCCGGAGAGAGCAGGCTTCTCAAATACATACTTGATAGGATCCATTTTAGAGATCAATAAAGTGGTATGCTTCAACATATACTGTCTCAGTCGGCGAGCAGCCCATGCCAAAGCGCAACAAGGTTTCTCGAGCAGTGAGTATCTTGTTTCACAGTCGGTAAACGTTTTGCTAAGGTAGTATATTGCATGCTCTTTTCGACCAGACTCGTCATGTTGCCCAATACACACCCCATTGAATTCCCTAACACTGTTAGGTACATTATCAGAGGTCTTCCATCAACTGGCGGCTTGGAGGTACTCCTTGATCTTGTCAAAGGCTAACTGGAATTCGTTGTTCCATTTTACCACTTGATCTTTCCTCGGTAGTTTGAAGATTGGCACACAAGTGGTTGTCGGGTGAGAAATAAACCTTGCAATATAATTCAAACGTCCCAAGAAAGCTCTGACTTCCTTCTCAGTACGTGGTATAGGCATATCCTGAATAGCTTTAACCTTGGCCGGGTCAACTTCAATACCTTTACTACTGACGAAGAACCCTAGGAGTGTACCGGATCTTGCCCCAAAAGTGCACTTGTTCGGATTCAATCTCAATTTGTACTTCTTTAACCTGTCAAAGAGTTTTTGCAAATGGACAAGGTGTTCTTCTTCTGTGTCGGATTTAGCGATCATATCATCCACATACACTTCTATTTCTTGGTGAATCATATCATGGAATAAGGCTACCATTGCACGCTGATATGTTTCCCCTGCGTTCTTCAAACCAAAAGGCGTCACTTTGTAACAAAAAGTCCCCCAAGGTGTTGTGAATTATGTCTTCTCCATGTCTTCTGGTGCCATCTTTATCTGATTGTAACCAGAGAAGTCGTCCATGAAGGAAAACACTTTGCATTGTGCAGTATTATCCACCAGTGTATCAATGTGAGGCAGCGGAAAATCATCTTTTGGGCTTGCTCGATTCAAATCTCTATAGTCAACACACATTCTAACTTTCCCATCTTTCTTAGCTACCGGCACAATGTTGGCGATCCATGGTGGATAACTCACTACCTTCAGAAACCCAACATTAAATTGTTACTCAACTTCGTCTTTAATCTTCTTGGCCATATCGGGTCTACTTCTTCGTAGTTTCTGATTGATCGGAGGACTATCTTCCTTGATTGGTAGGGGGTGCACCACAATGTCAGTATCAAGGCCGGACATATCTTCGTAAGACCAAGCAAAAATCTCAACATAGTCTCGTAGCATCTGGATCAGTCTCTGTTTGACACTGTCTTCCAACCCAGCGCCTACCTTGACTTCTTTCTTTTCTTCGTCAGTACCAAGATTCACAACTTCAATCGGCTCTTCGTGTGGCTGTATAGTCTTTTCTTCTTGCTCTAACAGTCTGGCAAGTTCTCTAGGCACTTCACAATCTTCCTCGCCTTCATCCTCAGCTTGGAAGATCGGATTATCAAAGTCATAATTGGCAGTAGCAGAGTCGTTATCAATGGGATCCAAAGTGGATGTGAATCTACAGTGTATTATGTGGGTGTGTGTAAGAACATATAGCTATTTAATAATATAAAAAAGCAAAAACATAGAGCGCAATATTTGAATATGAAACGTCCAATAATTTATTTGAATGAAAATATGATTATGAAATGACAAGCCCTAACAAATGGACCACTGTGCCCTGGGCAAGGCACAAGGCTTTAAAGTTTATTGTTTGAATTACACAACCAAAACTTGGAGAAGAAAAAACAATAAAACAGGAAAATTGCAATTACTCCTGGTTGAAGGAGATAGAGATAACATCTTCGGTCTTCCAGTTGTTCAGCCCATTGTCAGGGGTAGGAAAGATCCACTTGTCTAGATTGCAGTTGCTCTCCCCATCTTCTAAAGCGTTGACTCCCTTGCTGACGAAGTGAGACATTAACCCTCCAAGGAGGGTGTGATAATTATTATTCTGAGTTCCAGTAGTACAACCTAACCCAAGCTTGTCAAACTTATAGGGGACATCAATGAGTTGGGCCCAAACAGTACAACCACCTTCTTTAACCACAACCTTAGCATCCTCCAGAGAAGCCATTGTCAGAGCGATCCGGGTAACTTTAGGAACAATAGGTGTGTGCTTGGCAGCAGAGACAACCTGCGGAACCAATTCAAAAGTCTGGCAAGGAGTCTCGATGAATTCTCCGTTCACTTCAACATATTTGTACTCATTCACATAGCTAACCACATATTATTCTTCCCCATGCATAGTGACGATCTTGCCAATTGCAGGGTACTTCAGCTTCTGATGCAAAGTAGATGTCATAGCACTTGCCTCATGTTTCCACGGGCGCCCAAGCAATCAGGAATAAGCGGGGTGGATATCCATCACATAGAACAAGAAATTGAAAATCTAAGAACCTACTCTGATAGGGAGCTCAACCTCTCCGTATACCGCACTCTTCGACCCATCGAAAGCCTTTACCACCACATCACTGGGTTTCAGTATCATCCCTTCAGAATCAAGTCTATCCAGCACCAATTTAGGCAACACATTCAACGAGGAATCGTTATCCACCAGCACATGAGACAGAGTAGTGCCCTTACACTCAATGGAGATGTGCAAGGCCTTGTTATGACTTTTTCCAGCGGGAGTCAAATCAGCATCAGAAAACCCCAGATAGTTGTTGGTTGTCAAGCTCGCAACACAGTTCTCGAATTGATTAACAGAAATCTCTTGTGGCACGTGCGCATCTTTTAGAAACTTCATCAGAGCCTTAGCATGAGCCTCAAAACAAGTTAATAATGAAAGCATGGATATCTTGGAGGAAGTGTGCCCCAACTGTTCAATCACGTCATAATCACTTTTCCGGATGATCTTCAGAATTTTATCCATTTCTTTCTGGGAGACTTCTTCAGTAGTAGCTTCAACTGGTGTCTGAACTGGTTCCAGCAATGGTCCCTTTCCTTGCACATCAACAGTTGAATCAGAAACAGGAACTTGGGTTGAGGTATTGGCATCTGGAGAGATTTCTGCGGAGAAAATCCTTCCGCTTCTTGTAACCTTACTAGTCCCCACGATATTGTCAATGTCGGGATTGGGGATTTTTACAGGCTCATCATTCAAAGCTTCTTGTTTCACACCATGGATGTACACATCATTGCCATAACTCCAGGGGACAGCCTTGTCAGAGGAGTATGGGATTGGACCAGGCTTGGTAATGATCAAGAGAGCTACCTTGGGCTCAGCGGTAATCCTTATGGGGCCCTTGGTAGGAATTCTCACAGGAGTCTTAGAGATCACGGACACGTCTTCGAATTTCAAATTCTGAGCTAGATCTTCATACAAATTTTCCACAGAAGGCATTTTTTCAAACAAGATCGTTCGATTATCCACCAAGCGTTGCATGCCAGTCTTCAACATTGCACAACCATTTGACTGAGACGAGCAGTAGTAACAGTCTTCAACACAACCCGGAAATAAGCCGGCTTGCAACAGCTTCTTCTTGATAACAGGGAGAGGAGTAGTCAGGCTCATCACATTAGTAACATAAGAGTCCTGGTCAACAGCATTGACTGCTCTGTCATGTTTTGGCATAGGAGCAGTGATAACATTGGGAGTTTCTGAAGGATCGAACTCAATTTCTCCTGCGTCAATCATATCCTGGATTTTGTGTTTCAGTGTCCAACAGTTGTTGGTGTCATGCCCCACACAGTCAGAATGGTACGCACACCTTGCGTTAGGATCATAGCGAGGAGAAGATGTATTGATGTTTGGCGGAGCTACTGGTGCAAGTAATTTTGCCTTCAGCAGGTGTTGCCATGCCTGATTTAATGACATATTGATCTTTGTGAAGTTTCTTCTGGGCGCGTCTTGTCTGCACTGGTATCCTTGTTGTCGATTTTATTGAGTTTTAGGTGTAGAAATCAAGACAGCTCCAACAGATTGGCTACTATCATTTTTGTTGCGACCCTTCTGGCCGTGCACAACATTAGCTTCAGTTCTCCCACTATAGGGCTTTTTCGTAACGCCAGAAGAAGCAGCCACCTGAATCTTCCCACTTCGGATGCCACTTTCGACACGCTCCCCAATCAATATCAAATCAGTAAAACCAGTTGATGAGCTTCCCAGCAAATAACTGTAGAATGGACCAGTCAATATACCCATGAACATATCTACTAGCTCTCTGTCAGCCAGAGGAGGTTGAACTCTGCCAGCCAAATCCCTCCACTTCTGCGCATACTCTTTAAAACGTTCTCTCGGACCCATGGACATACTCTGCAGTTGTGTACGAGTCGGTGCGAGATCAGCATTATATTGGTATTTCTTATAGAAAACAACAGCCAAGTCTTCCCATGTACGGATATTGGTACCCTCCAGCTGATCGTACCATTCGAGTTGAGTTCTAGACAAACTCTCCTGGAACAAGTGAATCAACACATATGATTTTAGATGCATCTTGGGACAAGAGACTCCATCATACTTGGCAAAGGTCGGAGTCTTGAACTTTGGAGGGATCACGACTCCTGAGATGAGCCCTAGTTCCTCAAAGTCTAGCCCTGGCACCTTTTGGATTTCCACAGCCTTCATCCGTTCCTCCAACTGTCTGTACTTATCCTCCGGATACTCTTCCTCATAGTAGTACTCTTCCTCTTCTTCGTCTTGCTTGACAGAACCATTATTGCTCTTTTGATCGGTCTTGCTTGACAGAACCATTATTGCTCTTTTGATCGGTCTTGCTTGACAGAACCATTATTGCTCTTTTGATCGGTCTTTCCACTATCTCCATCATCTTGTTCAGTCTCTTCTGGGATCTCGACTTCTTTGGCCTTTTTAAGAGGGCCTCGGAATCTCCTTCCCATGTTGAAAACACCCACGGGTTTCTTAGTCTTCTTCTCTTTCTTAGTAAGGAGTGTCTTCAGCTCTTCTCGCCCCTTGGACAAATTCAAGATCAGGGCTTGGAATTCAGCGTTCTGTGCTTGCAGATCCTTGACTGATTGCTCGACAGGATTCATTTTCTTAGCTGAAATAAACAGCGAGAAGATGAGTATCATGTTCATAGAAACCTATTATGCAATGTTATGAAATGATATGATCATTTTTATGCAATGATTTCAAGGACCTTGAAATTTAAATTTGTTTAAACCAAACAAGAAAGAGACTTTCATTAATAACGTTAAAAAACATAAAACTGTTTGCCATTTTTAGGCTTTACAAAGAAAGAAACTGAAATAGCAAAAATAAAAGCATAAAAAAGAAGGTCTTCAAGTCTCCCATGTGCGCTTTCGCTTTGCACCAAGGAACGTGTTGATGCTCTGCTCTTCCTGAAGTTGCTTTCTGAGCTCTAATACTTTCTTCTCTTTAGCGTGAAATTGAGGTTCAAAGGTGTCCCTTTCTTCCTTCAACTGGATCCAAGATCTCTTCAGCTCCTCAAGATCGGTAGGCATGTCTGGATGAAAAATAACCTGAGGAACATCTTCTTCGTATTCGGGCTCCACAATCACAGGTCTGACATTTGGATATGGCATGACAAAACATTGAGCACGAGTGCGCACCCATCTGAGGTAAGCCTCTAAAGGAATGGAGTTCTTTTGCCCCAAACTCTTGCTGTCAATCCTATTCACCATGTCTCAAGCACGTATAAACTTCTGACGGTGACCTTGAGGATCATCTTCATAGTTGAACACAACGCCTTGTATAAGCATATGATGAATACTATCTCTTCGAGCGTAACCAAACTGACATAGAGACAACGAGGGATTATAAGTAATACCCCCCCTTATGCCAAGGAGTGGCACATTAGGGTATTGTCCACAGCGGTCAATGATAGTAACATTTTTCTTGGATAGAGAACACCAACGAATGTCAGAATGAGAAAGCGACATTATCCTTCGATGCCACTTCAAGCCTTGGTCATTCCTCATTACCGACCGAGGAAGGTGCGAAATAAACCACCTTGACAGCAGAGGTATACAACACATGAGAGTTCCTCGCTTCTTCATCGTACGAGTGTGAAGTGAGTGTAGAATATCTCCAAGAAAAGTAGGCACAGGATTGCGAGTCAAAAATATCTGGATGGCATGTACGTCTATAAATTGGTCAGGATTTGGAAACAACACCAAACCATAGATGAGCAAAGCCCATATGTCTTCGAAAGCATGATAACTCAAGGAATCGGAGAATAATCGAGCATTGTGAATTAAGAACTTAGCAAGGAAACCCTTGACTACACTCCTTGTTTCCCAATTACTCTCAATTTCGGACTTCTTCAGATGTAATGCAGCGGCAATGACTTCAGGCTTCAGAATCTTCTCTAAACTAGTGAATGGTAGCTGATTTCCAATAGGGATGTGAAGCATCTCAGAAAATTCCTCCATGGTGGGCACCAACTGATAATCGGGGAACGTGAAGCAATGATGCTCGGGGTCAAAGAATTAAAACATCACACTCATCATTTCTCCTTCAAAACCAGAGGTAACCAAATCGAGTAGAAGACCATGTCTTTCGGTGAAACGAGAACCTCCAGGAACCTTTGATACCAATTCTTTCAGCTCGGAAGGTACTTTCACAAAGTTGACTCGGATAGTATTTCTGGTTTCCAAGACCCTACAAAAAAAGAGAACAAAGATAAATTCCTCGGTCCCTGAAATAGTTAGTGAAATGTTATGCGCATGATGTCATGATGCCAAGTAGATAACAAACACAAACAAGTCACACAAGAGCCTTAGGTTTAAGGCTTGCATGAGGTTCATTAGGTACCTACCCTCCCCACTGATGTTTAGTTGGCTCAACCTATCCTATAAAGATCGAATTCTAGGGAGCTCATATCATTGTCCTTTCTCGAAGGCGCTTATCTCAGTTCGGCAATCAAATCACCAACCAAAAAGGTCTTGAAAGTCAAGTCCATATGAGTGTAGCTTCGAGTATCAACCAACTTCAGTCGGCACCAAAGCCAGCCATCTCACTACTTTCTAAAAGCCCAAAGTTTAGTTCAACTAAGGTTCTAGGGGAGAATTAGTGCTTAATGACACCACGTAGCAGCCAAGTGTTTCCTCGAGTCGGATCCCAAGGAACACCAGGACACACCAATGTGTCACACTAACGATGGCAACCATATCAACCACATCAATATACGATGTGCAGTCTCCTTGGTCTCATGCCATTTACCTAAGGTACTCAGATCAGGGTTAGGATCTTTCACACAAGTAAATACCCAAAACAGCCCTTAAGAATAAAGCATAAAAACAAACAATTAAAAACATTTATAATGAACTAAGCCCTAAGGTAAACACCTCTTAAAGACTCCCCAGCAGAGTCGCCAGTTCTGTAACTCGGTGAACTGACTTTTATTTTTTAAAGCAACCAATGTTGCGGTGAGCAAGAGTCGCCACCGACTTTTATTTTGTCCAATTTTAGGAAAGGTAAAAAGTACAGAAAAAGACCTTTTTAAAAAAAGAAAACGGGCTCGGGGGGTAAGTTATGAAAAGGGATGGTGTAAGCACCCTTTTCATCCGTAGTTATCTACGGGCTCTTAATTTGCTTAGCTCATGTTTGTTTGTTTTGAGTTGAAAAGGGGCATAAGGACTTTAGCGTAAGTGCGTAGCCTTAGTTTTTTTTTGAAAGAGTATTGAAAAGATGTTTTTGTAATTGAGCTAGGCATATTAAGAGCACTACCCTAAATAGTTGGTCTTTTTCTATGCTTTTTTAAAGTTCCTAGGACTATCCATACTATATAGAAGTAGGTAGTCCTTGTTTATATTGGACGTGTGGGTCATCGAAGGGTCATCGAGGTCGTTTGAAGGCAACAAGTAGAGGTACCTTTAGCAAGTTCGAAGGGACTATCGTCATTTTTCGTAGGCAACAATCGAGGGTCATCGAGGGACTTTAGTGACGATTTTATATTGAGGGACCTTTGCTAATTGGTACTTCTACATTTTGAGGGATACGACCTTATAATCAAAGGCAACCAAGAGAGGCGTACCCTAGGGGTGAGTGCGTGCAAGTGTGTTGTATTTGATAATATTTATCTTGTTTTTAATGTGATCTAACGTTTTTCTTTTCAGTCTTATAATATAAACCTATCATACATCTAAACAATATAATAATAAAATACGGAAATTAAAAAGTGCGGGAAAATAAAAAAGACTCCTTTAAATATTTACATTTGACCTATATACATTCTAATATCTAAATAAAAGAAATAAAATAAACAAACATGCGTCATACACGGGGTTTCGAGATGAGAGAAGAAATCGGGAGAAAGTTGAGATTTGATGGTTAATTAGCTAATTAAAATAAAATCCTAAACTAATTATTAAGTTATTTAAATAAACTAACTGACCTAAATCTATTAAAAAAAAGGTTATATTTAAAATGATCAAAAACCTAAAATTTACTAATTAACTTAAATTATAGAGGTTAATTAAATTTTTTGTGATTTTTAGTTAATTATTAGTTAAAAAGTTAATCAATAAATAAAAAAAGTAATAAAGGTTAAAAAAACACACAAAAAAACAATTAAAGGCGCTGGGTTCAGGTGTGATCGCTTTCCGGGAGTGCACCATAGAGCAATATCTATGGGTGCTTCAGATCTGGTCGTTTATAAATCCATGGCATGGAACGTGAGCGTCCATGGTGAGCCCCTGCTGGATGTGCACACCTGATCTGACATAGTTTATAAACAAAAGTTAAAAAATAAACTTGTTGGTCACTGGGTATCGAACCCAGATCCCACAAATTGCAAAGAGATCACGCTTGCCACTTCAGCTATCATGGTTAGTCAAACAATTAACATATAGCAATTATTAAATATAAAACATATAGTTAGAGGGAAATTCAAACGAAAGCCAAACTGGGGCCCACTAGTGCTTGCGAGGAACCAATCAGATCAAGAGAGAGGGACCGGTATCGTTGACTAGCAAGTGAGACTAAGCCACGCGTCTTGTCAAGGTCAGACCTTTCGTTTGTCATCTTCAACCTCAGCACCTGCAGATTTTGTTGCGACATCGGCTTCCGATTTACCTGCGGATTCGCTCCTTTTTCTTTTACTCAACCTGCAACTATGGAACACACACCAATACGATTCGAACAAGAATTAAAGGCACCCAGGTTACATAAACAGGCTCTTCTGAGTTCAAATACGTGATTGGTTTTGGTCGAAAACTCCTGCACATGGAGATTCGATGGAAAAAAATGGGAAGCCCTAATAATGGTAAATCTCACTACGTGCTTCTAAGCTTCGGTTTTAGGGTTCAAATCCCTTTTATTATTCATCATAAACTTAAAGGAAACATCAAACCATGTTAAAAAACCGTGATATATGCAAAACGAAATCAAACAATATTGTAAGTATTGTAAGTGATGAGATATACACGTGTACGTTCCATGGGAGTGTTTCTAGGGTTCTTACTTGCTATTTGGTGCCTGGTGAGCAACCTGGGATGATTGGTTGGGCATGGAAAGGACTCCAAATATCAAAACGAAAATTCAACTTTCTTGAGATTTTTTGAACTTTTGGAGGCACTCCAAGGGATAGGGTTTTCGTCCTCATGAAGGCTGAATCTTTAGGTATATATATGAGATGGATTAGTGTTTGAAAATATTGGAGAGAGATCAAGAGATTTGAATGGAAAATATTTGTTTTTAATTATGCACCAAATCTTTCTTTTTTAAATCTCCATTCTATTTTCCACAACTTTTTTCACGTGTAATTTGCCTTGGTTGGATGCATTTGGACATGATTTTATGAATGGAAGTTTTTTGTGTGATTTGATTTTGATTTATTTTAATTTTATTTGATTTATATTGATTTTAAATAAATAAAATCAAAATAAATATAATAAAAATCAAAAAATACTTATCAAATGATCCTTGGGCCTTGAATGGTCTTAAAATCACGTGGCTAATCCAAAACATATGGCCCATTACTTAAAAGTTTGATTTTTTGCCAATTAGGTTTTCATGTTTTTATTGAAAATCGACCAACTTGTACCAAACATATCTCCCTCATTTTTAATCATATGAAGGTGTTCTTATACTTTTTAGAAAGCTCAAAGAGTCCTATAAAATATCCTTTTGGTTTCACCTTCATTGAGTTTTCCATGTTCATTTACCATCCTTTGAGAAAAAATGTCTTTTTGTTGACTTTCAAAAGGACCTATAATGTATTAGCTTGTATCTTTCAACTGGTGCATTTCTTGACTTTGGACCCAACATCAAAGTTGTAGATAATTGAATTTCCTTGAGAATGAGCTTTGGATGGGCAATTTCTGATGAACCATGTGAGAGTTATGGCTGGTCAATGTTGGGTTAGCTTTCTACTTTAAAAACCTAATTTAGAAACTTTCTCTTTTGATGATTTTGAACCTTTTCTTGATGAATCATGATCAAACCTTGATCAAATGATGAATATAACATAAAAATGTTGATGTTGCCCAAAAATCAGGAGTTTAGACTGTGATTTGATCATAGTTGACTTTTAACCTAGCATAGTCGATTGTTGACTTTTTGAGCCATTGATCGAGAAACCTTCTGAGTCGAGGTTTGAAAATTGATATGAGGATACCCTGGGTCCTATAGGATACCATGAAGTCCATTTGAGGCCTTAGAAGTTCAGTTTTCTTGAAAAGAATCACAACCCTAATTTTGGGCCATGTCACCTAGGGGACGCCTTTATCTGGTGAAAACCTTGAATACTCTCGGGCAATCGAGGATATTTGAGTATGAGGAGACAAATTATCTTGAACTAAAGTGGGAAAATTTTGGGGTATGACACCACTCAACATAACATCACTCTATATCAGATGGATGTTAAGAGTGCCTTTTTAAATGGTTATATAGACGAGGAAGTATATGTCCACCAACCTCCTGGTTTTGAAGACTCTAAGTCCCCAAAACATGTTTTCAAATTAAAGAAATAATTATATGGTCTGAAGCAAGCTCCTAGAGCTTGGCATGAAAGATTAAGTTCTTTCCTTCTGGATAATGGTTTCACTAGAGGAAAAGTGGATACTACTCTCTTTTGTAAAACCTTTAAAAAGGATATTTTAATTTGCCAAATTTATGTTGATGATATTATATTTGGAACCTCTAATGCTACACTTGGAAAGGAGTTTGCTAAGTATATGCAGGCTGAGTTTGAAATGAGCATGATGGGAGAACTCAAGTACTTCCTTGGGATCCAGATCAATCAAACTTCAGAAGGAACTTATGTTCATCAGACCAAGTATGTGAAAGAACTTCTGAAGAAGTTTAATCTTTCAGAAATCAAAGAAGCAAAAACTCCTATGCATCCAACGTGTGTTCTAGGTAAGGATGAGGTAAGTAAGAAGGTAGATCAGAAGCTCTACAGAGGTATGGTTGGATCTCTTCTATATCTTACTGCTTCTAGACCTGATATTTTATATATATTCAGTGTTTGTCTGTGTGCAAGATTCCAATCAGATCCTAGAGAATCTCACTTAACAGCTGTTAAGAGAATTCTGAGGTATCTGAAAGGTACTACTAATGTTGGTTTAGTCTACAGAAGATCTGAAGAATACAACTTAGTTGGATTTTGTGATGCTGATTACGCTGGAGATAGAGTTGAAAAGAAAAGTACTTCTGGAAGTTGTCAATTTCTTGGAAGTCACCTGATCTCCTGGTACAGCAAGAAGCAAGCTACAATTGCCCTCTCTACAACATAAGCAGAATATGTTGCTGCTGCTGGATGTAGTACACAGATGCTCTGGATGAAGAGTCAACTAGAAGATTATCTGATATATGAGAGTAACATTCCTATCTTCTGCGATAATACTTCTGCTATTTGTTTATCTAAGAATCCAATCTTACATTCCAAAGCTAAACATATTGACATTAAACATCATTTCATTATGGACTATGTTCAGAAGGGTGTTCTATCTTTAAGTTCATTCTGAAGAATATCAGTATGGATTTATGTCAGAATGAAAGGATGAGAAGTTCTGATATATGGATTAAATTTGAAATGATCAGTTTTATTTTCTTATAAGAAGTTCTGAATGTTGATCAATTAGATATTCTGATTCTATTATTGCTAACGTTTCATATGTCTAAGTTGATTCAGAATCTCTTTTAAAGCAAAACAGCTGTCACCAGCTATTCCAGAAGATAAACACGTGTTCACTCTAATTGGATAAGCATGCGTGCAGTTGATGAGACACCTCCCTAGGTAACTGTGCAAATCATTTCAAATATCATGTTTTTGCCCTAACGTCACTCAACATTAAATGCATTTGATTTTCTGCATTCTGTAACTGTTCATTCTCAGAATTTAATTGCATTTAGTTTTCAAATGCGTGTCTATTTAAACCTCCAACATCATATCATTTTCTCTTTTCACGCATTCATTCCCTCTCTTGTGTATGCATTTCTGCAACCTCTTTGCTCTCTTCTTAAACCCTAAAAAGAAACCCAGCAATCTCAGAAAAGTGTCAATGGCTTCGTCTTCATATCCAAATGTTGTTTCTTCGTCTCAGCAGCAACAACAACAACAACAACAAGAACAAGAGAAACAACTCATTCCTAAGATCACTTGCTCGATTCCTCTGGATCAGTTAGAAGTTATTTGTGAATTGATGGTGGATGTTGAAAATCTGGAAGAACATCAAATTCATATCAAAGATAACTTGGTATTTCAAGGATGGTCGTCTTTGTTCCTGGAATTCTGTGGACCAGTCTATCCAGATTTAGTGAAGGAGTTGTGGATTCACGCTTTTGATATCCCTAAAGCATTGTTTCTTTTGTTCATGGAAGATTCTTTCCCATCACTGAAAACACATTGAGGATGATGTTTGTTTTGATGAATGCTGAAGGAGAGGTTGAAGCAACTCCAAGAACAAATTGGGATGCTGTTCATGCTGAAATCTTCACAGATGGGAAGACATCAACAGAAGTTAAGAATCTGAAGGACATATACAAGATTTGGACTAAGATTCTTTTGGGTTGTTTCTATCACCGGAAATCAACAAGTTCTTCTAACTTCATAAATAGAGACCAACAACACATCCTGTATTGCCTTGGTACACAGAAGAAGGTGGATATCCCTTACATCATTTTCAATCATATGTGGAATGCTGTAAAGGATTCTAGAGATGAGAACAGACTGAAGAAGAAGAGAATTGTTATTCCTTTTGGAAGGATCATCACCAATCTTCTGGTTCAAACCAAGATGGTTGAAGAATTGGAAATTACTGGAGTAATCAAGGATCCCTACACAATCATTGGGAGTACCTTGAATGCTCTTACTTTAAGGAAAATGGGTCTAATTCAAGCCATTGGTACTGCTCCTCAACCAGATCCAAATGTCAGAAACAGAAGAGGTCCAATTCTTTCTGAGTTTGAGATGTTCTTTCTCAATGAACAATCAGAAGTTAAGGTTCATTACCTTAATATTCTAAAACAAGGTGGTTTTGTGAATGCTCCTATTGGGACAAGGAAGCAGCAGCTTCCAGCTTCCAAGGATGGAGTAGTAGAAGTCTTTCCAGAAGCTGCTTCTCAAAAAGAAAGAAGAACAAAGCGAAAGCTAGATCTTCCTTCTATCAGTGAGGAGAAGAGAACTGAAGAGAAGAAAGAAGCTGAAGTGGAAAAGGAGAATAAGAAGAAAGAAGATGTTGTTGAAAAGAAGAAGCCTAAGAAAGAGGATAAAGAAGATGTTGAAAAGAAAAGACAGAAGAAGGATGATGAGAAGGACGCTGAAAAGAAGAATAAGGAAAAGAAAGATACGAAGAAGAAAAAGAAAGAATCAGAAAAGAAAGAAGAAAAGAAAGTTGTTGAGAAGGAAAAGAATACAGAAGCAGAGGAGAAAACAGAGGAAGAAAGGCAGAAGGAAGATGTCAAAGGAAAGAAGAAGATGGTGTATCATAAGAAGAGGAAGTTTGTTGAAGCTGAATCTGAGAGGCCTCACAAGAAGAAATCTTCAGGTGTGTTTATTTCTGAACCTGGTTCTGTACCTTTTTTAAGTTCTAAATCTGTACCAACAAAAGTTCCTCCCGTCTCTAACCCAGAAATACAACCACAAAAGCCCCAGCCAAATCACCTCCAACCACCAAATTTCTTTGTCATACCCCAAAATTTGCCTATCATATTTTCATATTCAAGCTCATCTGAATGACAAAAGCTCAAGACTTGACTGAGTGTACACTCTCCTAAGCAACAGCCCTTCAGCTAGGGTTTTGACCTTCTCAAGGAGAAATCAACTTCTGACGCCTCAAATGGACTACATGGCTTCCTATATTTCCCAAAGAATCCCTATACCAATTTTCAAGTCTCACAGTACAAGTTTGCTCAGTCAATTGCTCAGAAAGTCAACAGTCGACTAGTTTGACCTAAAAGTCAACTATGGTCAAAGTACAGTCAAAATTCTTGATTTTTGGTCAACATCAACATTCTAATGTTAGATTCATCATTTGATCAAAGGTTGATCATGATTCATCAAGAAAAGATAAAAAATCCACAAAAGTCCAAGTTTCTAATTTAGGGTTTTAACCTAAAAGTCAACCCAACATTGACCAATCATATCTCTGTCATACTTTATTAGAAATTCATCAAACAAAGCCTATTCTCAAGGAAATTTCATTCTCTACAACTTTTATGTTGGGCCCAAGGTCAAGAAATGCTTCCGCATAAGAGATATAAGTCAAAACATTACAGGTCCTTTTAGAAGCTCGAAAAAAGCGGTTTTTTTGTCAGGAGCCATATCTTCAAGATAAAATTCTCAAATGCAAAAAAGCTTTCAAAGTGGCTTATAGAGGACATCTTGGACTTTCCAAAAAGTCCTAATTAGGAGATTTTGAATTTTTGAGTATTGAGCTTATGCTTTTGGACTCCCCACGTGATCTTGAGTGTATGAGGCCCATAGATCAACTCCTTTTTATTTTATGATTTTACTTCTTTTATTTTTTATTTTTTATTTATTTAAAATCAAATTAAATTCAAATAAATCATAATTAAATGGGAAAGATTATATGAGGCATTTTACCAATATTTAATCAGGTTTATATTGATTCACAAGGTCACATAATACGTGAAAATAATTGGAAAAAGATTGGTCCAAAAATAGGAAAAAGATTTGATTATTTTCAATCAAAATCTCATCTCTCCAATATATGATTTCTTTCCAAATCAATTGACTTAATTCATCCTATATATATATATACTCTACCACTTAGCATCAAAGGAGGACGAAAACCAGAGGCAAAAAGCTAGGGTTTCTCATTGACAAATTTCAAAGAAAGTTAGGGCAAAGGAGAAAGTTCATGGAAGACGTTATCAGCGGTCCCTAAGCATCTAATGCTCTTCATTTAGCATCCAGGAGTCTATTCATCTCCTTATTCAAGCCTGCAAGTAACCAGAACAGTCACATTCATCACCACCTTTGCTTATCCTTTCTATTTTCGAATCTCATAATTCATGAATCATGGCTTGATTTAATTTGTTTAAACTTCTTAATATATGTCATTGGAACATGTTTGACGTGTGATTCGTGAGCTTTGGTGCAGGAACACACAATTGCCCTTAATGGAACTACAAGCTTCGATCCTTTCGTATGGTGCCTTGCAGGTACTTTCAGGGCAAAAGGACTGCACTGTCGAGTTCGCAAGGTCCAAAATAAGGGGTCTGGGTGCTCTTAGATCAGTCTAATGCGTGTTTTGTTGAGTTTTGATCTTTACAGGAGCTGCTAAGACGAAATCACAGCAAAACGGCATCAGTTCTTGTAGCAAAACCGTGGTCTTTTTTTGGAGGAAGAAGATGAAGGTGACTTGGCACGTTGGAGACTTGGGATTGGTCAGTCAGCGTGTCAGAGTATTTCTCTCATTCTCAATTGGTTATGCGTGTAAACATGGGACCCACGCGTTTGACTATTTGAAAATTCCTTTTGTTTTCGATTTTGTTTATATTAATTCTTTGCTAATCAATCCACTAACGATTAATTGACGCAATGCAGCTGGCAAAGGACTTGAACATGTGACTCAAAGGGGGATGGTTCGATCCTTGGCTTTTCACTTTTCCCCTTTTATTTTTCTAACATTAACATCACTTGCAGATTCAGTAAGGAAAGGCCACAGCGCGTACCATGCATCCTCCATCCTCATCAATGGATCTCCATCAGACCTCCATCAGTCTAAATCTGACGATCCTGGAGATGCAATTCCATGGTGCACCCCCAGCGAAGAGTCATACAGGATCACACGCCCAAGTTCTTTAATTTTTTTAATTATTATTTTTGTTTTACAATTATTTTCTTTATATTTTCTTTTTAACTAAACCCTTTTTATCCTTTTGAAGAAAACTTAATTTTTATAATAACAAAATTCATGTTTTTTAATAAAATTAGCCTTTTAATTAGTTAATAATTAATTTTAGTTTTTGAGTAAGTTTAGTTTAAATTAGGTTTATTAATTTAGTTTTAGGTTAATAAAATAATTAGGGTTTTAATTGTTAGATAAATTTTTTTATTAGGATTAATAATAATCAGGTTAGATTTAGCCTTTTTAATCAGAATCAAAACCATGTGACTATCATTAATGTGAGAAACTGCAGGCTTAGGCCTTCCCTTTAGGTTTTCCCTTAGTTTCTCATTAGGTTTTATAATAGTAATATTTAATTCAATACCATTAGTTTTTTTTACAAACCCTTAAGGTTTAGGTTTTACCTGTTTCTTTTATTAACCATGGTTAACTTTCCCCCGTTCGGGGTTTACCTTTTGCTTTGCTTTTTATTATTTTAATTCTGCCTTATTATTATTTTGAATTGTATTTTATTATTCACATTACTATTTCTTGTTATTGTGATGTTCTGCCATGGATATTATTTACTTAATTATTTCTTTTGGTTGCCTCGCAAGTTTTTGCCATATTATGTAACTGTTCACAGGATGTAATAGCTTAATTAGGTTTATTTTTTGCCTTTATTTTCTGTCCATAGGTGTTTATTGTAATAGCGTAGGAACTTTTTAATTTCTGCCTTTAATTTCTGCATTTTTAAACTGCGTGGTTAGTAATCTTAGGGAGTGTAAGCCTTGAACTGAATTAGCATCATTATTTACAAGATAAATATCTGAATTTAATCACATGATTGTTGCACCCACACACCTTTAGGGTAATTCCTCTCGTTGCCTTGTTGCCTTATTACTGTTGCCTTTTGCCTTAATTTGTAAAAATAGTCAAGTCCCTCGATTCCGAGGATACCTAAAGCAAAGGTTGCCTAAATCATTTAAATCATCATATGAGATCTAGTCCCTCGAAGTTGCCTCGGTAAAACATGATGATTGTCCCAATTGCTAAGGCATCCTCGCATGTTGCCTTAAATGACTATTATATCCTTCCCTTGGACTACCTACCCTCTTTATGGCAGAGACAGTCTTGTGGCGAACAATAATTTCTCGGTGACCCTTCACATCCAATTGAAAGACTTCCTGCCCTCTCAAGGTATGGATAGACCCTTTCGCCCAAAAGACTTAAAGATCGAAAAAGACAATCTTAGGGTAGGTGCTCTTAAATGCTTTCTCACATTCAATTCAAAATTCAAAATGCTTTTCACACCTCCTTTTCAAATCAATTTAAAAAGGCTACGCTTATTTACAAGCTAAAGTCCTTATTCAAAATCATTTCAAACAATTCAAACAAAGTGAGCTAAGCAATTAAGAGCCCATGGATAACCATGGATACAAAGGGTGCCTTAAACCTTCCCTTTGTATAACTTACCCCCCGAACTCAAAATCTTTTCGAAAGGTCTTTTTCCGTTCTTTTAGCCTTTTTATAAATCGGATAAAATAAAAGTCGGCGGCGACTCTTGCTTACCGCGACATTTCTTTAAATTTAGTTCACCGTATTACAGAACTGGCAACTCTGCTGAGGATTTTCGAATAAAAGAGGGGTTACCTTAAAGTTTAGGATTCACTTTAAAATGTTTTCTATTGTTTGCTTTGCTTGCTTTATTTTTTAGGGCTGTTTTGGGAATTAAATGAAGGACGAATCCTATACCCGGATTCAAGTACACTTAAGATAGGAGTGACATAGTCATGGCGACCTCTTTCACATATGTGGGAGATGAGTCAATATGAAGTTCACGCTTGAGATAGGACTCCATAGATATATACATACCTTTCTCAAATGAGGGAGGTCTATGTATGTAACTTTCGGTGCGCCGGAGCTCAAGGACCTTTAGTTACCCTTTAACCCATCTTGGCCTTTAGGACGTAGTGGGGGGGCTACTCTTGACGAATGTTGAGAGCCTAGTCTCTACCCGATACTACAACTTAGATAGGTTCTTTCTTAAAGTATCATTGCATGATGCGAATGTATCATGTCCGAGGGTGCTTTAGAAGGGTTGACAATTCTGGGTAACCTGACAGAACCCGTTGCTGATATCACTCGTATCCATAGAAGTACCCTTGGGAAGGGTAGTTACCTGGTCAGACTTCATGCAAGCCTTTAAACCTAAGGACATTTGCGTGACTTGCTTGTGTGTGCTACAAACCCTTCATTTCCTTGCAGGAACTGCTTGTAGGACTTATTCGTCCTTGTTACCTTATGTTTTACATAATGCATTACATATGCATGACATCATAACATATCATATTAACTAACCCTTTCAAGGATCTTAGGGATTTAGGGCGCACAAATTCAGGTGCTCTTAGCAAGGACGGAATTCCTATCTAGGGGCAAGAGGATTTACTTTCCTCTAACCATTTGTCTTCCAAATGAAAGACATCGTACTGTAGCGGCAAAAATTTGAGTTTAAGTCATTGGTTAACTTAATTCGTTAAAAAGCAAGAGTCGCCACCGAACTTTTTTGATTCCAAAAGAGGAAAGGGAAAAAACTCGAAAAAAACCACAAAAGAAATCTGGATACGGGGGTTGGTTATGTAAGGGGAAGGTGTTAGCACCCCTCACATCTGTGGTACTCCACAGGAACCTTTTGAAAATCTGTGTTTGAAAGTTAAAGCGGTTTTGTTTGCTAAAAAGAAAGAATTAAGAAAAGAAAAGGTTATTTACAAAAGAAAAAAGATTATTTACAAAAGTTTGCTCGGCAAGACGTTGAATCTTGTGCCTACATACCTCCTCAGTGCAATGGAGAAGTCAGAGCATTTGTAGTTCTGCTCAAAAGTTTTGGAAAAAAGGTTTTATTGAAAACAAGTTTTAAAGGGAAAAGAGTGCAAGCGCACAAAAGAGTTTAAAGTTCACATGACAAAAGTCAAGGTTTTATTATGAAAAGAGTTTTGAAAAACAGGTCGATGGCGGTGCGCAAGGCACTCGACTTACAAAGAGTTGGTTGGGTGCTTGGTATATGGACCAAGTAATGCGAGGGTGAACATTTTATTAAAAGAGAAAAGTAAAAGAAGTAAATGGAAACATACAAGCTCATACAAGT
Organism: Vicia villosa; assembly: GCF_029867415.1. Lineage (NCBI taxonomy): Eukaryota > Viridiplantae > Streptophyta > Magnoliopsida > Fabales > Fabaceae > Vicia > Vicia villosa. The sequence continues at coordinate 28,960,984 of NC_081185.1, forward strand.
AAAATCCATACAAACAAGCATACAAGTTCAAGCATAAAGGGATGAACATGAAAGAGGTAAAATAAGGGTGTACGTGCAAGTGTGCACGTGTAAGTACGGTTGATGGCGATGCGTGAAGTGCAATCGACTTATGGTAGAAAACGGCTAAGGACCTAAGATTCTTTTATTTTGAAAAACGGTTAAAAGCATGCAAGCAATAATAAAATAAAGCGGTAAAATTATTACAAGGCCTCGGGGATGGGGATTACACACTTAAACGAATGGGGATGAAAATTAACTACTAATTATTACAACCCAATCGAAATATTAAGCGAAAAATAAAAGGATAATATATACAAAAATTAAAACGAATTATAAATGTCCACAAGAATCCTTAAAGATGGTAGTACCTCACAAAAATTAAACAAATGTTAGTCACGGATATATAAAAAAATGATGCATGAATAAATGGTAAAGAAATATTAACAATTAATCAAAGAGAAGATATAGAAATAAGCATATTAAATCTAAAGGAAACTAAAATTAAACAACATGTTTTTTTTGTGTTTTTTATATGAAAAAATAAACCAACAAATCTAACTTATCAAAATATTTTTTGTATTTTATATCATTTAAAATAAGGAAACTATAACAAGTAAAAAAACAAACAAAGGCTGGTAATAAGGCAAGATAATCAAATGTTGGCCCATGTAAATAGGCCCAAAATCTCAAAACCAGTCCCAGGGGGAAGTGCATCGCTGAAATCAGAGGTATAGCAACTGGTAATTCGTTGGGCTTGAGAATTGGTAAGGCCCAAAACATAAATTCAGAAAAAAACTTAACAAACAGTGGGAGTACATGGATTGGGCGATGGTGTGTGTAGCAATTCAGATTTGGCTCTTAAGTAACCTTTAAGCCCATTATCAAACCCAAATGAAAACCCTAATCATACTAAAAAGATATGCCCCCTATCTCACGTTAATCAACTCAATTTCTCAACTCTCGTTATCTCACGATCCACCCTTCCCCTGTTCTATCTTTTGATTCCTCACGTTCTCAACTCACTCTCTAACTTCTCTCAAACTCTCTGTTCACACTTCAAGCAACTCTTATGGTTCAAACAACAACAACAACTCTAAGCATGATTCACATAATACCAAACAATAACAACATAGCAGCAACAACAAGCATTCAATCGTTCTAAAAAAAGCAATACGGATAAGCACATCAAGCATGGATTCTATGGGGATCCTATTTACAATCACTTTAAAGCTCAAGAGGAACAAGGATAAACTGAGTAAATAGAGTTTAGAAGATACCGTATCGGACCTCTTCCGATGAGTCCGTCGAGCACTCAGGTACCGGATTCAAACTCTCCTTCCCCTACTCTGGAATCGGTTTGTTGTTATTGTCGATGTGCAATCTGCTACCGGTTTCACAATGATGATGCGTGAGTCTACTCCGAGTTGTTGCAAAGTCCCGATCTGCTACTGTTGTCTAGTTGCTGGAAACGGAAAAGTTTCGCGGATTCGAAGGTTGATAAAATGATGTGAGGTTTGGCTCAGACCGTTTGGCGAGATTGTGGCGATTATGTTGTGATGTGATTTTGTGGTGTTGTTGGTGGAAGCAGAGCAAAGGTGATGAGTCTTGCGATCCGGATTTGTGATGAGGTTTAGATTTTGCAGGTTTCTGTATGAATGAAGGAAGGTTTTATGGTATGGTTTAGAGGTGAGTTTGGATGTATGAAGGTGGAACGGTTTCAATGGATGAATGAGGATGGTGATATTTGAAGTTTACATGGATTGGAGGAAGTTTTGATTCAATTTCGGCAGAGTTTCGATGCTTTTTTCTTCCTCCCTTTGCTTGATTCTGAATGAGTGTATATATAGGTGAGTAAGAGTGAGGGTAGTATGGTATTTGAGGGATGGGAGGATAAGAATGAACATTTTTCCGATCCACTTTTTCAGGGGCATCAAGAGAAACGCGTGAGAGATTTTGTGAGAATTGGCAGAAAGTTTGTTTTGCATTTTGTCTGTAGTGCGTTTCTAGAAGTGTGAATGTGCAGATTACATTTTGGTGAAATGTTGCTGTATAAACCGTGACCTGCTTTTTGGACATTCAAATTGACTTCATGAATTCATCATTTGGGCTTGAAGATAAATGCAGTGGGCCTTCAATCCTTTTGGACCTCACCTTTTTTATTGCACCTATTTAAAGTCATAATAGAACAAACTACAAGTAATAATAATAATAAAAAAAAATATGATAAAATGATTTACTAATCTTAATTAAAAACTCAACTTATATCTAAATTGAATTTAAAATTAAAATTATAAATCCCCAAAATATTAATAAGAATAGACAAAAATACCATTAATTCTAAAATGATGTTATGAAATGAATGTATATATTTTTTTTTGAATTTTTTTGAATGCATATGAGCTATATATAATTTTTTGGATTTTTGAGATAAAATAAGAATACTAAATGTAAATGATGTAGATAAACAGTCGGGGCAAAATTTAGGGTACAACAGCTGCCCCTATTTAATTATCTTTAGCCAAACAGCTTGAATGACTTAGTCATCAAGATATCAGTGGCAGAAGGTAATTAAATACTTAAAAAACCTGAATTTTGCCCCTTGATGCAATGCTATGTTATGCCATGAATGCAGGGACTTTTTTTGTTTTTTTTTTTTGTATGATATGATATGAGACAGACTCGAATCTCTGTGGGGAATAAAGCGCCACGAGAGACAAACTATTGATGGAGAAACATGGTACACGACACAAGAACTCCGCAGGGGAATAAACAAAAGGAAAGAGTAATAGACTCGACTAAAAGAAACAGCTGGGGAAAAGGTAGGCGTCATCCAGGAATAAAACTGGACTTCACAAAAGAAAGATACAGTCAACAGAAGCTTTCAAGAGTAAAACATGAAAGGAACTCTGGACAGGATCAACAAAGATGTTCAGAAAGACAAATCTCTAGAACTCACGTCAAAAATCATTCAAGAGTAAAACATGAATGAATCTGGAAAGGAAGATAAACAACAAAGTCAATCAAGATAAAACATGACTGGACTTCGAGGAGAGAATATATGAGGCATTCAAGATAAATCATGAATGGATAACGTTAAGGGAAATCAAGATAAAACATGATTGGATAACATCCAGTACAATCAAGATAAAACATGATTGAATGGCATCAAAGGTAATCAAGAGTAAAACATGATTAAACTTTGAGAAGAATGTATCAGAGATGTTCAAGATAAAGCATGAACGAAGCAGCATCAAATGACAATCAAGATAAAACATGATTGAAGGTAACCAAGATAAAGCATGGTCGAAAGCGATCAGGATAAAGCATGATCGGAGGCAATCAAGATAAAACATGATTGAGGGGAACCAAGATAAAGCATGGTCGAAAGCGATCAGGGTAAAGCAAGATCGGAGACAATCAAGATAAAACATGATTGAGGGGAACCAAGATAAAGCATGGTCGAAAGCGATCAGGATAAAGCAAGATCGGAGACAGAGAGAACATAACATCCAGGAATGGCACTGAAAGAAGAGAGAGAGAACATAACATCCAGGAATGGCACTGAATGAAGAAAGGATACATCTAGGAACAACACTAGACGGAGAAGACAAACAAGTATCTGTTTTGGATAGGTGCCAAGTAAGTTGTACTCTGATCTCAAGGTAAGATGTTGATAACAACAGGACCTCGGAAAGATGCAAATGAGCATGAATTTTGTTTCAATGCATGATGTTGAATCTTTCTATGCATGACGAATGATAAATGCAATACAATTGTTTGTGACAACTGAGGTAGACTCTTTTGTGAGGCAAGATTGGAACTCTGATTCCTCAATACGGGAACTCTGCCAACTCTGCTTGGGAAGAAGATGCTTAAACAAACTTTTGTCCCATTGAAAACAATATCAGACTGATGATCCTTTGAGAAGGACTGATAAAACTGCTTGGGGATTGCTGAAACAGATTGCCCCTGATTCACCAATTGTTGCAAGTTAAATGATCATGGCTTCAGTTGAATTGTATTGGGGATGAACTGATCATGGATTCAATTCTTGGTGCATGTTGGGATGGCTTGCCCCAGTATAAGTCTTGAAAGGATATTCTGATAAACAAATCTTGACTGAACATCTGAACAACAAGATCTTGAAGTAACGTGCCCCTGATAGGATCACTGATCAAGTTTCTCGACTGTTTGAACTTCCTGAGTGTTTACTTGCAAATAAAATGTTCATTCAAGAATGGTAATTTTAATGCAATGCTCAAAACATATTTTTGAAATCAAAATCATTATTGGAATGATGTTATTGATGTAAAGCAAATGGAATCACTGGTCAAAACATAAAGGTTAAGACATTCAAAGTGAAAGATAAAGCAAAGGTATGATATCAAAACAAATGATTGGCAAATCTCTTGGGAGTCAGCCTACGCAACCTTGTTATAGTATGCTTTCAAACAAACCTTGCTTCAATTAGGTCTTTTTAAAGGTTGTAGCGTGGTCAGGTTTACGGTTTTTAGAAACAAAGGATATAAGGCTCAAAATTTGATTGTACCCACCCCATCTTCGTGATGATCTCCAGTCCTAACACTCAGTTAATTCAACTTATGCATTCAAGTTCCAAGAGACTTCTGGATTTGCACCTTTGATAATGATAGTTTCACAAGCAAATAGAACTTTTGAGATGGCAGTCACTTCTTCCTTTTGATAGTCACAACATTGTGTTATTCAGGAATTTATTGACTTCTTTTTTTTTCAACTTTTTCTTTTGATATCCCTAACTTTTGCCTGAACTGTTTATTTTTGAACTTACAGTCAGCGGGATGACCTTGTTTTTGCCTAAGTCACTTTTGGTCTTGACTTAGCAGGCTTTTCTTTTATTCTATTTTTTGATACCTTTTTTTGTTTTTTGTTTTTTTTTTTTTTGAAAGATAGTGACCGCCTTGCTTAATGATTGATGAACCATCATTGGCTTTTGATTGACATCTCCAACACTTCGTTGATGTATGCGGAGGAAAGCTTGTGATTGAAACCTTTGTTGAAAGGTGTACTGAATGATTCTCTTAAAATAGAATGCACAACCAAATTAACTGAGAACTACCCTGCCCCAGGTTTAAAATGCGGGTTTTTTTTTTGTACAAAAAGAAACTCCTACTTCGAAGGCTCAAAGGGGTTGACAAGGGATTAACTTCCTTATTTCTCCAGTGTTTGGGAATTGAAGCAATGCCTGTACATCATCAGCAAAGTTTATTTGAAAGCATACAAGTCAACAACTTGGGTATTTCGTTGTCATCATCCTCCCTCCAATCTTTGCATAAAACACAAGTTTGATAGAGAAAGCAAATGGAAGAAAATTTTGTAAAAGAAGGCATAAACATAGTAGTAGATGTGAATGAATTCAAAATATGCAATGCTCATTTCATTAAAGTTAACATTCAGGAACAAACAAAGATTGAAAGCAAAATATACAATGAAGGAAATGCAAACAGTAAAGAAACAAAGGCCTAGTGATTAATCAGCAACAAGGATGAGCTATCCTGTCTGAAACACTTGGCTTTAGGAGACCATCTGGCTTTGACTTGTCTTCAGCCACTTTGATCTGGCAAAGGATTAGTGACAACGTTAGGACCCATATCCCTGAAAGATAGCATCTTTGACCTAACCAACTCTTGCACCAAGGTCTTCAAAGCATAACAATGTTCTAAATCATGGCCAGCACCACCCTGATGAAACTCACAATGAAGATCAGGCCGAAATCCTATTGAGGGAGGGTTTCGAGGAGGAGGCATGGCTCTTGTTGTAATTAACCCTTTCCGGACCAAAGTAGGATACAGTTCAGTGTATGACATAGGAATAGGATCAAAGTGAGTCCTATCACGATTCCGATCTTGTTTCTGCTTTTTGTTACCTTGAGAAGGAACAGACAATGGACGTTGATGCAGAGTCCTACGAAGCACTGATTGAGGAAAGCAAACAGGTGTTTCCTTCTCTACTCCAAAATATGAATCACATGACATAACAGATGGTTGCCCTTGATTTGAAGTAGCAACGGAAAAGGCTAAATGAGTATCCACTTGCTTTGTAATAATCGGAGGAAAGTTGCATTCTCTCTTCAACAAGACTTGCAGGGTTTCCATAATCTGATCCATCTGTATTTTCAACTGGCTAACCTCTGCTCTTAGCAACTCTTGGTCTTGTTGAAGTTCTTCCATACTCTTCAGATACATGTTTCTAGTTCAATGTGTCGAGGAATCAGCTTGACGGTAGATAGACGGCTCTGAAGATGGAGATAGACAAGAATAAGTTTTCTGGACAACCTGGATAAATGCATGAAATATGCAAATGATGCAATGCAAATGCAATGTTGTTTGATTTTCAAAGAATTCAAGTTATTAATTTGTAAACATCAAAGCATGAAGGACGTAAATCCTAAATTGGATCAAAGCATTGATCAAGTTATCATCAAGATCAATCATCCATTTTGGTGGATTAGGGTTTTCACCCCATCAACACCCAAGATCCATTGAGTTTGATGAAACTTATGATGTTTACAAAGAAAGACCTATGAGTTCCTTGGAAATCAAACGAATGCATGGTTTATGTATCCGTCATAATCAAGGTCTCACAGGGTCACACAAACAAGGTTCAAAGTCACGAGCATGGAGTCAAGATTAAGAACAACCCACAAAGGTATGTACTAGGGAATTTTGTACCTGCCAAACGGGTTCTACAAAGGTTCCCAGAGTTTTCAATCTTCTATCGGATACTACCAGCACACACAATTGCTCATGGGCACCAATAATATTCCTAAAAAGACCTCGTCTGAGCGTAGCATCGCATGACAACAAGAACAAATTGGTACTTGAACTTGTTTCTGCGCTACATCCTAAAAAAGGCTTAGATGGGTTAAAAGGGTTCTAGGTCATTCAGCTTCTACGGACACTCACTATTGAAAATAATAGCGTTCTTACGATAGCTCGTAACAACATCTACTACCTTCCATGAGGCCTCCACTGATTGGGGTTCCACCATATGATGCTCATGTTAAGGATCGCTCCTGACATGCAACTATTTGTCATACCACCTCCTATCTCAAGTTACTCACCAAAGTTCGGGTTAGAACTTTATCTCATATCACAAGGTATCACCCAAGTAACCACATAAAAATATATACAAAAAGCAAACAAATGGCAATAACATAAACACACAGATAAACAAAATAGGCTAAACCCACTTAGAGATAGTCCCCAGCAGAGTCGCCACTTTTCTGTAGCGGCAAAAATTTGAGTTTAAGTCATTGGTTAACTTAATTCGTTAAAAAGCAAGAGTCGCCACCGAACTTTTTTGATTCCAAAAGAGGAAAGGGAAAAAACTCGAAAAAAACCACAAAAGAAATCTGGATACGGGGGTTGGTTATGTAAGGGGAAGGTGTTAGCACCCCTCACATCTGTGGTACTCCACAGGAACCTTTTGAAAATCTGTGTTTGAAAGTTAAAGCGGTTTTGTTTGCTAAAAAGAAAGAATTAAGAAAAGAAAAGGTTATTTACAAAAGAAAAAAGATTATTTACAAAAGTTTGCTCGGCAAGACGTTGAATCTTGTGCCTACATACCTCCTCAGTGCAATGGAGAAGTCAGAGCATTTGTAGTTCTGCTCAAAAGTTTTGGAAAAAAGGTTTTATTGAAAACAAGTTTTAAAGGGAAAAGAGTGCAAGCGCACAAAAGAGTTTAAAGTTCACATGACAAAAGTCAAGGTTTTATTATGAAAAGAGTTTTGAAAAACAGGTCGATGGCGGTGCGCAAGGCACTCGACTTACAAAGAGTTGGTTGGGTGCTTGGTATATGGACCAAGTAATGCGAGGGTGAACATTTTATTAAAAGAGAAAAGTAAAAGAAGTAAATGGAAACATACAAGCTCATACAAGTAAAATCCATACAAACAAGCATACAAGTTCAAGCATAAAGGGATGAACATGAAAGAGGTAAAATAAGGGTGTACGTGCAAGTGTGCACGTGTAAGTACGGTTGATGGCGATGCGTGAAGTGCAATCGACTTATGGTAGAAAACGGCTAAGGACCTAAGATTCTTTTATTTTGAAAAACGGTTAAAAGCATGCAAGCAATAATAAAATAAAGCGGTAAAATTATTACAAGGCCTCGGGGATGGGGATTACACACTTAAACGAATGGGGATGAAAATTAACTACTAATTATTACAACCCAATCGAAATATTAAGCGAAAAATAAAAGGATAATATATACAAAAATTAAAACGAATTATAAATGTCCACAAGAATCCTTAAAGATGGTAGTACCTCACAAAAATTAAACAAATGTTAGTCACGGATATATAAAAAAATGATGCATGAATAAATGGTAAAGAAATATTAACAATTAATCAAAGAGAAGATATAGAAATAAGCATATTAAATCTAAAGGAAACTAAAATTAAACAACATGTTTTTTTTGTGTTTTTTATATGAAAAAATAAACCAACAAATCTAACTTATCAAAATATTTTTTGTATTTTATATCATTTAAAATAAGGAAACTATAACAAGTAAAAAAACAAACAAAGGCTGGTAATAAGGCAAGATAATCAAATGTTGGCCCATGTAAATAGGCCCAAAATCTCAAAACCAGTCCCAGGGGGAAGTGCATCGCTGAAATCAGAGGTATAGCAACTGGTAATTCGTTGGGCTTGAGAATTGGTAAGGCCCAAAACATAAATTCAGAAAAAAACTTAACAAACAGTGGGAGTACATGGATTGGGCGATGGTGTGTGTAGCAATTCAGATTTGGCTCTTAAGTAACCTTTAAGCCCATTATCAAACCCAAATGAAAACCCTAATCATACTAAAAAGATATGCCCCCTATCTCACGTTAATCAACTCAATTTCTCAACTCTCGTTATCTCACGATCCACCCTTCCCCTGTTCTATCTTTTGATTCCTCACGTTCTCAACTCACTCTCTAACTTCTCTCAAACTCTCTGTTCACACTTCAAGCAACTCTTATGGTTCAAACAACAACAACAACTCTAAGCATGATTCACATAATACCAAACAATAACAACATAGCAGCAACAACAAGCATTCAATCGTTCTAAAAAAAGCAATACGGATAAGCACATCAAGCATGGATTCTATGGGGATCCTATTTACAATCACTTTAAAGCTCAAGAGGAACAAGGATAAACTGAGTAAATAGAGTTTAGAAGATACCGTATCGGACCTCTTCCGATGAGTCCGTCGAGCACTCAGGTACCGGATTCAAACTCTCCTTCCCCTACTCTGGAATCGGTTTGTTGTTATTGTCGATGTGCAATCTGCTACCGGTTTCACAATGATGATGCGTGAGTCTACTCCGAGTTGTTGCAAAGTCCCGATCTGCTACTGTTGTCTAGTTGCTGGAAACGGAAAAGTTTCGCGGATTCGAAGGTTGATAAAATGATGTGAGGTTTGGCTCAGACCGTTTGGCGAGATTGTGGCGATTATGTTGTGATGTGATTTTGTGGTGTTGTTGATGGAAGCAGAGCAAAGGTGATGAGTCTTGCGATCCGGATTTGTGATGAGGTTTAGATTTTGCAGGTTTCTGTATGAATGAAGGAAGGTTTTATGGTATGGTTTAGAGGTGAGTTTGGATGTATGAAGGTGGAACGGTTTCAATGGATGAATGAGGATGGTGATATTTGAAGTTTACATGGATTGGAGGAAGTTTTGATTCAATTTCGGCAGAGTTTCGATGCTTTTTTCTTCCTCCCTTTGCTTGATTCTGAATGAGTGTATATATAGGTGAGTGAGAGTGAGGGTAGTATGGTATTTGAGGGATGGGAGGATAAGAATGAACATTTTTCCGATCCACTTTTTCAGGGGCATCAAGAGAAACGCGTGAGAGATTTTGTGAGAATTGGCAGAAAGTTTGTTTTGCATTTTGTCTGTAGTGCGTTTCTAGAAGTGTGAATGTGCAGATTACATTTTGGTGAAATGTTGCTGTATAAACCGTGACCTGCTTTTTGGACATTCAAATTGACTTCATGAATTCATCATTTGGGCTTGAAGATAAATGCAGTGGGCCTTCAATCCTTTTGGACCTCACCTTTTTTATTGCACCTATTTAAAGTCATAATAGAACAAACTACAAGTAATAATAATAATAAAAAAAATATGATAAAATGATTTACTAATCTTAATTAAAAACTCAACTTATATCTAAATTGAATTTAAAATTAAAATTATAAATCCCCAAAATATTAATAAGAATAGACAAAAATACCATTAATTCTAAAATGATGTTATGAAATGAATGTATATATTTTTTTTTGAATTTTTTTGAATGCATATGAGCTATATATAATTTTTTGGATTTTTGAGATAAAATAAGAATACTAAATGTAAATGATGTAGATAAACAGTCGGGGCAAAATTTAGGGTACAACACGTACCTATCAAGGGGAAAGAGGATTTATTTTCCTCTAGCCATATGCTTTCAAATTCAAAAGTACAAGTATCCCAAATCAGAGGCGATGACCCACTCGATATGGTGAGCTTGATTCTCAAAGAAAGACATTCAAAGACAAAAGTCAGAATTCTTCAGACAAAGACGTGACCAAATCCTTTTCTAATGTTGCTAACAAAATTCCTAAATATCCTTGAAAAGATTGCATTTGCATTCATAACATCACATAAAACTAACTTTGCCTTTCAGGTCGACCAACTGGTCAGACAAATACCATCAACAAATCAATCTTTGTCAAATATACATTCTGGAAAGCATATCCCTCTAGACATTTTGAAGACACCTTATCAGATATACGTTCCGGAAGCTCGAACCCCAAACATTCTGAAAGTTCCAATTAGATGAACATTCTGGAAGCTTAACCCCCATACTTCTGAAACATTCCAATCAGATATACATCCCGGAAGCTCGAACCCCGAACATTCTGAAAGTTCCAATCAGATGAACATTCTGGAAGCTAGACCCTCAGACTTCTGTAACATTCCAATCAGATATACATTCCGGAAGCTCGAACCCCGGACATTCTGAAAGTTCCAATCAGATGAACATTCTGGAAGCTTGACCCCCAGACTTCTGAAACATTCCAATCAGATATACATTCCTGAAGCTCGAACCCCGGACATTTTGAAAGTTCCAATCAGATGAACATTCTGGAAGCTTAACCCCCAGACTTCTGAAACATTCCAATCAGATATACATTCCGGAAGCTCGAACCCCAGATATTCTGAAAGTTCCAATAAGATGAACATTCTGGAAGCTTGACCCCAGGCTTCTGAAACATTCCAATCAGATATACATTCCGGAAGCTTGAACTCCAGACATTCTGAAACAGTCTTATCAGATATACATCCCGGAAGCTCGAACCCTGGATACTCTGAATCTCTACAACAACGACGCAAGCTAAATGCACCTAAGCGTCAATTCACCAAAATTAACATGTCATTAGATCAAGCGCTGCAACATTTGTGAAGGCAAGAATGATTACAGTGAGGGATCCTCCTCAAAACATCAACACTTCCTCTGCTAAGCACAATCCAAACATGTGATGTGCCTATCATTCTAATAGTCTCGGGCACGACACCAATAGTTGTTGGGCACTAAAGATTAAGATGCAAGACATGATCGATGCTGGTAAAATCGAGTACGACCCCCATGAGACTCCTAATGTGGCTGCTAATGCTGTGGATGGCTAGAAGGAGAGACTTTCAGATCATTAGTTTTACTTTCATTTGAAAATTTCTATTCTGTTTGTTTAAACATTCGACTCATGTGCAAATTTCATGTGCAAATTGAAACCTTTAATCATAACCCGGGGCAGGGTAGATTCTCAGTTATCTCAATTATACCAGGTGCTTTACACAAGTGATGATGGATTCCCGTAATTCTCAAGTCAGGCAGTCAATATCCATAAAAGAAAAAAGAAGAGAAAAAATGTTAAGTCAAAACCTATGAAGGGGACTTATCAAGAACTAAAACATCCCGCTGACCGTAACCTCAAAATAAATAGTTCAGGCAAAAGTTAGGGATAGCAAAGTCAAAAAAGAGGTTGCTAAAAGATCCTCGACAAAAAGAAAGTATTACAAAAAAAAAAGAAAAGGGATGACTGCCTGTCCAAATAAACCTCCGGTACTTTAACCATCATCAAAAATTAATGTTACAACTTCAAGCTTTGCTAAGGCTTAAACGCAAAGTTAACTGAGCATAGGATCGAAGAACATCACGAAGATTGGGATGGGTATAAATAAATTTTTGAGCCATTATCCTTTGTTTCTTAAAACCGTGAACCAAGCCACGTTACAACCCTTTAAAGTCCTAACTGAAGCATGGTTAGTTCGAAAGCATACTGTCACAAAAAAGGTATCCTGACTCCTTAAGGTTTGCCATAAAAGCTGAGTTGATATCTCTTTTTACAAACATCACGTTTTATAAACATCACGCTTTTTACATCTTTTGTTTTAATGCTTTCAAAAAATCAAGACAGACATATGCACTGCATCTCATGAATTCATTATTAAACATATTTTGCTACATAATTTCGAATGTTAGCATCAGGAAGAATTTGCACATGGTACAACTAATGACTGAAAGTTATCCCGATACACAAAATCACTCTAGAAGCAGTGTCTCTTATGTATACAAGGGGCATGATATGGTTTATCCAATCAACCTGGGGCAGTCAGGTCAAGATTCCGAGAATCTCTCAAAGAATGCCAATCAATCAGGGGCAATCAGGTTAAGATTCCAAGAATCTCTCAAGATTCCAAACAATCAGGGGCATACACCCAAGTGGATCTGCAGCTACTTCTCAATAAACATGGGGCATCATCCTAAGTCTATGATTACTGGGGGCATGTCACCCATAGTACACACCTCATAAAGTCCTCGCGAGACGAATCTTTTTAAAATCCGTACTAGCAGGGGCAAAGCTATGCAAGGCATGTTCAACACTTCTACCAACACTCATTGTTGTATCCCAAACAATACAAATCCATGAATGGTAGTTACTATAATACTGGGGGCACGTTCAAGACATCCATGCCTTCCCACGAAGCCGGTTTCACAGGATCATATCTCCACAGAGTAATCATTAAGAAGATATCTTCAAATGTTCTCGTCCCAATGATAACACGATTTTATATCGTATATTTAGCTTGAAATCCATAGATATTTATAGCATTTTCCATATATTATGTTAATTTATTATGATATTACGCGAGTATTTGCTTTGTTTCAGGTTTTACACTCTGATTACGACTATTTGCGAAAAGGAAAGAAAATGGAGCTTAAATGACCAATATTTATGCCTAAAAGATGAAAAAGGAGTGCTGAAGTGAAAGAGGGGCGCAATTAGGACCCAAAAGGCCCAAAAGAGACAGTCCAACCCACCATGGAACCAAAGGCGCGTGGCCCAGACCTTCCCAGCAAGTGGAGACGCACGTCTCCAACGTTCTGCTACCACGTCACCAAGAGGAGACACCCGTCTCCAACTGCTCCTACATCTTCTCCACTTGAGACGCACGTCTCAAGTCAGTCAAGGCCATTTCCTGAAGAAACGGAGACGCACGTCTCCACACCCAGTCTGCAAAAATCCCCACTTTTCACGCAACGTCACAGCAAAACCTCTCCTATAAATAGGACCTGCTACCTCACTTTCAAAGGGTCCGATTTCCTGCCAACGAAGTGCTGCCGAAATTGTACCGCGAACCGTATTTCTTTATTCTGCTTTCATTCAAACACTTATTTTCTCACAACGATTTCTACACTGGAAATTGTTGTGAACTTTTTATAGATCTAGCGTTACGTTAGATTTATCGCTTTATTTCCTTGTTTATTTTTTTTCTGTCTGTTTAAATTCCGAAGAACGATCCAGCCAACCTGTGGTGGAAGTTCAGTACTCGAAGATTCAATTACCATTTATTTAATTCAGGTTTTTATTTACTGCTTTAATTTATATTATTATTTGCATGATATATTGTATGCCATTTACTATGCCTATTATTATGAACCGAACCGATTTATGCATGTTTAACCATATTAATATGTCTGGCTAAATTATTATGATGTCGGTATGTAAAGTAAGTTAACCGTAGGGATCCGAATTAAATTGGCTTAATTATGTTTTATTAAACATCACTTGTTTTTGGTTTGTATGTCTAATTTAATTAGTAAGTCTTAAAACCAATAGAGTGAAAGTTTGAGGGGTTAAGACGGTTAAAGGTTAAAATCAATAGAGCGAAAGTTTGAGATCTTTAACTGGATAGTAGACATAGGACATTAGTTTTAAGGATGGCGTATTAAAACTAATTAGGACTTATTTATTTTCAAAACTTGTTTTTACACCCGACGGGATGGCGAAAGCGTACGTTAGGGATATTAGCATGTTCCGAGTCAACAGAGCGAAAGTTTGAGATTAGGAGATTTAAATAGATAACAACTTCATAAAACAGGCATTTTATTAATTACGTTGTTTCCAAAAAGCTTTTCTAAAATCTAATGGGATGGCGAAAGCGTACATTAGGATTAGGACAGTAATCTAAATCAACAGAGCGAAAGTTTGAGACGAGGATTTTTAATCAATTGAATTAGTAAAGATTTTTAATTAAATTATGCAAAAGCCAATGGACCTTCGGATCACCTTAAGTTAAACGAAATACATACTGATATCTGTCTTTTATTATATTCTTAATTTTTCACTCACTTTCCCTTAGAAACAATCAAAATTTTAGTAGCCCTAGCTTTACATAGTAACCTTAGATAACGGTAGATCGATTCATAGTCCCTGTGGATTCGATATCTTTTAAAACTACACGACACGACTGTGCACTTGCAGTTATCAGATTTATAGACACGTAAAGTCGCGATCAAGTTTTTGGCGCCGTTGCCGGGGACTATTTAAGTCGATATCGTAACTCACTGTTACACCGTAGAGACTAGGACAATTCTTCCCTTTCTTTCTGAACGATTGTATGCCAAATACTCGTTCACAAGGAGGAGATTTAATACAACGAATTAACGAGATCGAACGTTTCATTAACGTCAAACGTCGAGCTCGCAATCTTCCCGAAGTAACAGAAATTCCGATTAATCAGGAATTGACTCTTACTGATCAAATCAATCAAATTATCCCGAAGTTAGAGATGGCCGCTATTCGTCCTCTTAGAGACTATGCCGCTCCTTCGCGCGCTGAACCGCATTCAAGTATCGCGCCACCTGCGATTGAGGCAAACAACTTCGAACTGAAACCTTCGCTGGTCCAAGCTGTTCAACAGAATCAATTCTCTGGAAGCCCTGTAGACGACCCCAATCTCCATTTATCTGTGTTCGTGCAATACGCCGAAACTATCAAAGCCAACAACGTTAGTTCCGAAGCTATTCGATTACGCCTTTTCCCTTTCTCCTTGAGAGATAGAGCGAGAGCGTGGCTTCAATCCCTGCCTTCCAATTCCATAACTACGTGGGACGAATTGAAGAGAGTATTCTTAGCGAGATACTTTCCGCCTAGCAAAACTGCTATGCTTAGAGGTCAAATCAACGGATTTACCCAGAAAGATAACGAATCACTCTTCGAAGCTTGGGAACGTTACAAGGACATGCTTAGAATATGCCCTCATCATGGACTCGAACCTTGGCTGATCATCCATACTTTCTATGGTGGTCTCTTATATAACACTAAAATGACTATAGATGCCGCTGCTGGCGGAGCATTAATGGACAAACCCCATGATGAAGCATACAAACTCATAGAGAACATGGCACAAAACCATTACCAATGGGGTGGAGAACGCGCCGCTCTAGAGAAAGCCCAAACCAAAGGAGGAATGTACGAAAGAAGTGGTATAGACCGCGTTAACGCTAAAGTAGACGCTTTAACTCAAAAGATCGAGAACTTAACCATCACTCCTTCAGCCACCGCTGCCGCTGTAACACCTAACTGCGAGATTTGTGGATTGACTGGACATGTAGTTGCTGAATGTCAACTCTTGACTGGAGTCCCATCTGATCAAGTAAACTATGCTCAAGGAAACCCTTATTCTAGCACGTACAACCCTGGATGGAAAAACCATCCGAACTTTTCTTATAAGAACAACAATGCGTTGTATGCACCTGGACAAGCACCTGCTGTACCACCTGGCTACCAAAAAGCGCTTGTAGCTGCTCAAAACACCCCTAGGAAGTCAAATCTAGAAATCATGATGGAGAATTTTATAGCTTCCCAACAACAAACCAATAAGGACTTCCTAAATTAAAACATCCACAATAGCGAGCAACTAAAACAACTATCGAACAAAGTAGATGCCTTAGCTACGCATAACAAAATGCTAGAAACTCAAATCTCACAAGTAGCTCAACAACAAGCACCTACTGCTGCCCCTGCTGGCACGTTTCCTGCTCAACCTCAACCCAATCCTAAAGGACATGCGAACGCGATAACACTACGAAGTGGAACGAATTACGATGGACCCATAGATCCTAGAACTCAAAACAAACCCATGTCACAACAAGAGCCAAAGGAAACCCAAAAGAAAACAACTGACGAACAAACTGCTAAGACTGATGAGAACAATAACGAAGTGGAACCTGAAAAAGAGAAACCTTATGTTCCACCACCGCCTTATAAGCCACCAATTCCTTACCCTCAGAGATTAGCTAAATCAAAAACCGAAGCGCAATTTAAAAGATTTGTAGAACTTCTGAAGCAATTAAACATAACCATACCGTTCACAGAAGCCATAACTGAGATGCCTTCGTACGCTAAGTTCTTAAAAGAAATCTTATCAAACAAAAAGAAACTCGAGGATAACGAAACTATAACGCTTACCGCTGAATGTAGCGCTATCATCCAAAACAACATGCCTCCAAAACTGAAAGACCCTGGTAGTTTCTCTATACCCTGCGTAATAGGAAAAACCATCATAGAGAAGGCCTTGTGCGACTTAGGAGCTAGTGTTAGTTTGATGCCTCTTTCGACCTGTAAGAAACTCAATCTAGGTGAGCTTAAAGCAACGAGAATGTCCCTTCAACTAGCTGACCGTTCAGTTAAATACCCTGTAGGAATGTTAGAAAATATCCCTGTTCGTGTAGGTCAATTCTACATCCCAACTGACTTCATCATTATGGATATCCAAGAAGATTCTAACATCCCGATCATATTAGGAAGACCATTTTTAGCAACCGCTGGTGCAATTATAGATGTAAAGCGAGGAAAGCTTACTTTCGAAGTAGGAGAAGAGAAAATAGAATTTATCCTTTCCCAATTCCTAAAAGCACTGTCTATAATTGACACATGCTGTTCTGCTGACATAATCGACGAGTGTGTCAAAGAAGTAAAATCCGAACCAAATAAGGAATCTGAGATCCTAAGAATTCCTATGCCGCCAATTCTTGAAGATGACAACTGGCGTGAGGAATATCAAGATAACCACCTGAGTGAATGCTTAGCCTTAACTCCCGATCCTATACCTGGACCTAAGAAACCTGTTATAGAGCTGAAAACACTTCCTACCGATCTTAGATACGAATTTCTAGATGAAGAACTAAACCGACCAGTTATAGTGAACGCCAACTTAGGACGAACCGAGACTGAAAAATTACTTAATGTCCTAAGAAAATACCCTACCGCTTTAGGATATAACATATCAGATCTTAAAGGTATAAGCCCTTCTCTGTGTATGCACCGCATTATGCTCGAAGACGATAGTAAAACCTCTAGGGAACATCAAAGGCGAATAAATCCTATTATGAGCGATGTGGTTAAAAAGGAAATCCAAAAACTGCTAGAAGCTGGAATAATATATCCTATATCCGATAGTAAATGGGTTAGTCCTGTTCACGTCGTACCAAAGAAAGGAGGAGTTACTGTAATCACTAATGCTAAAGGCGAATCTGTAGCACAACGTACCCAAACTGGATGGAGAATGTGCATTGACTATAGGAAGCTAAACAAAGCTACCCGAAAAGACCATTTCCCTTTACCTTTCATAGATCAAATGCTCGAACGCCTAGCTAAACACTCGCATTTCTATTATCTGGATGGATACTCCGGATTTTTCCAAATTCCTATCCACCCTGACGACCAAGAGAAGACCACATTTACCTGTCCTTATGGTACATTCACCTATAGACGAATGCCTTTTGGACTCTGCAATGCACCCGCGACCTTCCAAAGATGCATGATGGCAATATTTGCCGACTTCCTAGATGGAATAATGGAGGTCTTTATGGACGACTTCTCTGTCTGTGGAGGAAGTTTCGAAACATGTTTAGAAAACCTTGAAATGGTACTTAAACGATGCGTAAGCGTAAACCTGGTCCTTAATTGGGAAAAATGCCATTTCATGGTTCGACAAGGAATTGTACTTGGACACATCGTATCCGATAGAGGAATTGAAGTTGATAAAGCAAAAATTGAAATTATGGAAAACCTTCAACCTCCCAAAACCGTTAGAGAAATAAGAAGTTTTCTAGGACACGCTGGTTTTTACCGACGTTTCATTAAAGATTTCTCTAAAATAACAAAACCCTTAACTGAACTACTAATGAAAGACGCCGAATTTATTTTCACCAATAAATGCACTGAAGCATTTCAAACGCTTAAACGAGCATTAATCTCTGCGCCAATTATGCAACCACCCGACTGGAATGAACCTTTTGAAATAATGTGTGACCCAAGTGATTATGCTGTAGGAGCCGTTCTAGGACAAAGAAAGGATAAGAAACTACATGTCATATACTATGCGAGTAGAACCCTAGACGAAGCTCAGATGAATTACGCCACGACAGAAAAAGAATTATTAGCTGTCGTATTTGCATTAGACAAGTTCTGTTCTTACCTGGTAGGAGCCAAAATAATCATATACACTGACCACGCCGCCATTAGGTACCTCCTAACCAAAAAGGACGCCAAACCAAGACTTTTGAGATGGATCTTGTTACTACAAGAGTTCGACCTGGAAATTAAAGATAAGAAAGGCACTGAAAATGTCGTAGCAGATCACCTCTCTTGATTGGAAAATCTGAAACCCGAACAAGTACCAATTAACGACGATTTCCCTTATAAAAGACTCATTGCCCAATTAGAAGTGAATGAATTCGAACCGTACCATCCAAACTCTGAAACCAACAAATTAGCAGAAATAGCTTTAGCCCGATCTGACGCACCTTGGTATGCAGATTTCGTAAACTACCTAGCTGCTGGTGTGCTTCCTCCTGATCTAAGTTACCAACAAAAGAAGAAATTCTTCCATGACCTAAAACATTACTATTGGGACGACCCACTCCTGTTCAAAAGAGGCCCCGATGGAATCTTTAGACGTTGTGTACCCGAGGAAGAGATAAGAAGCATAATAACACACTGTCACTCTGCACCGTGTGGAGGACACCATAGCACATCTAGAACCTGCGCCAAAATTCTTCAATCTGGACTCTTCTGGCCCAACCTATGGAAAGACGTTTATTTTGCTGTACTAAGCTGTGATAGATGCCAACGAATCGGAAACATTTCAAGACGCGATGAAATGCCTCAAAAGGGCATTCTGGAAGTAGAAATATTTGACGTCTGGGGAATAGACTTTATGGGTCCGTTTCCATCATCGTTTGGAAATCAATATATACTCGTAGCTGTCGATTACGTTTCAAAATGGATTGAAGCCATTGCTTCTCCTACAAACGATACACGAGTAGTTATCAAACTCTTCAAAAACGTCATCTTTCCTAGGTTCGGTGTGCCAAGATTGGTAATTAGCGATGGTGGTTCCCATTTCATTTCAAGAATACTTGAGAAACTACTTCGAAAATATGGAGTGAATCATCGAATAGCCACACCATACCATCCACAAACAACCGGTCAAGTAGAAGTATCTAACCGCGAAATAAAACAAATATTGGAGAAAACTGTTGCTATATCTAGGAAAGATTGGTCAACCAAGCTAAATGAAGCTTTATGGGCTTATAGAACAGCTTTCAAAACTCCAATAGGAACTACCCCATTCAAACTCGTTTATGGGAAATCATGCCACCTACCGGTAGAGTTAGAACATAAAGCCTATTGGGCCATTAAGAACTTAAACCTAAACTACACTGCCGCTGGTGAGAAACGACTTCTAGACATAAACGAATTAGAAGAACTTAGACAAGACGCTTATGAAAACGCCAAAATCTATAAAGAGCGAACGAAAAAATGGCACGACAAGCGTATATCTAGGAAAAAATTTAGCATAGGCGATAAAGTACTTTTATTTAATTCTAGACTAAAATTATTTCCTGGTAAGTTACGATCTAGATGGTCTGGCCCTTTCGAAATAACTAATATATTTCCGAGTGGAGCGATAGAAATCAAAGGAGAAACCGTCAAACCTTTTGTCGTAAATGGGCAACGTCTTAAGTATTACCATCATCTCGAATACGATGAAAACATCGAAGTTTTTAAACTTGACGAACTGCCCGCTCTTTCGAAAAAATAGTTTTCTATTTTAAAATCGTCGAGCTTCCGACATTAAACAAAGCGCTTGGTGGGAGACAACCCACATTTATTTATTCTTTTTATTTTTATTTTATTTTATTTTTAATTTTTAAACCTTTAATTTTCATTTAATTATTCTATTTTTAATTATTTTAATCATTTAATCATTTTCATTTTTTTTCTTACATCTTATAATGATTATTATAATTATAACTGCTAT
This sequence comes from Vicia villosa, assembly GCF_029867415.1. NCBI lineage: Eukaryota > Viridiplantae > Streptophyta > Magnoliopsida > Fabales > Fabaceae > Vicia > Vicia villosa. The sequence continues at coordinate 28,981,692 of NC_081185.1, forward strand.
CTTATTTCGAGAAAATATTTCCTTTTTATAATTATAATTATTATTATAACTTGTTACTTAATTTTATTTCATTTATTTTATTTTACTTTATTTAATTTTATTTTTAAAATTAACACTAGCCTAGTTCTAACTTAATCTTAATATTTTCAACTTCTAGGTTTTTTTTCATTTAACTACTAACTACGATGCAAGAAGTTGACAATATGGAAGTTGTGTTCCGTGGTAGAGGACAAGAAGCAAGATTTAATAAGCTGGCTGAAAGACACATGGATTTGACTTGCTATCCTCACCAACCAACTATGGTGAAACTTGGTATCGAAGAAAGCATCCTGCACCTGCTTAACCAAATTGGTTGGACTGGTTCTCACCTGTTCCGCAAGTTTAGCACTTACCGGAAGCTCACTCTGGAATTCTTGAGCTCCCTGACCTATCTTCCAAACTGTGGACAAGGACTGAGAAAAGGAGTTATTCTCTTTAGACTCTTTGGTATGGAGTTTAATTTCTGCATCCGAGATTTTGCTGAAATGTTAGAACTACCTCATGGATCTGATGCATACACCAAAGTAGCTGAAGACAATCTTGCTTACTGGGAGTTGGAAAAATACTGGGGCAAGATCACTGGGAACGACAACCCTGAAGAGAATGAATTTCAATCTGAGAATATCCATAACCCAGCCTTCAGATACTTCCATAAGATCCTGGCTCACTACATTTTTGGTAAACCGGATAATGTCACTGAAGTCTCTAGAGAAGAGTTGTTCATCATGTTTTGTACCTCTCAGAATCGCCCGGTCAATGCCATCGCATTCATGCTAACAAACTTCGAGCGCATCACGCATGACGAAGTTTCACCTATTAGGATCGGCGGATTTGTCACTATGATTGCTAATGCTATAGGATTGAGAGTACCTTTGCTTAGATTGACACTTCTTGGTTCCCACAACTCTATAGATATTCACTTCTGCTTTAACCGAGGAATCATCGGTAACCTTGGACCTGATCAGTTTGATTTACTCATTGATAACAAAGTTTTGGATCAGTTCACTTTACCGAGTCCTAGGACGAGTGTGCATAACCCTGCCAACTGGCTTTTCTTTGATCAGATTCCTGAAAGAGAACCCTCACCTGAAACCCCTAAAGCCTATGAACATTTCGATGAGGAAATGCATGTATCAGAATCTGAGCCTGACACTCCTCCTGGTTACTATGAACCTAATCCTGAAGATGAACCCATTCCTGATTACGAACCTCTTCCTGTTGATGAACCTATATCTGAGTATGAGCCTGAGACTCGTTCTGAAGATTCTGTTGATGATTACACTGTTGATATGACTGATGTCGAACTCGAGCAACAACAACCCGCTACATCCACCGCATCGGTGAATCAAAGAATGCCTAATCTGAACACGCACGAGCAAGCCATCACTGCATTACAACAAGATGTCCAACATGTGCGCAACGAGCTTCACACTTTGCAAATGCAATTCTTCGATTTTATCGACACCGTAAATGCTCAGTTTGACGAAGTTTTCAAACACATTCAGTCTAATGAGCATAACAATAGACGTGGCTAGATGTTACCATTTAGATTATTAGATTTTATTTCTAGTTTTAGCAATTTTTATTCATAAGTTTAGATTTTCATTTTTCTGCATTTTACATTCTGCTTATGTTAACACTCAGTACCGGTTTAATTTTAAATGCAATATTCTTTTGATTACTGCTACTGTGTTATATTACACTACTATTGACTGCTATATATTTGCCTGTTTATCACTTTTTGCTGTTAATAGTATTAAAATTCGACACTGCTCTGAACTGATGGACAATTTATGGTATCTGTCAGCACTGTCTGGTCCCTTGCATGCGTGAACCACTTGCCTACAACAGGAGACGCACGTCTCCATCTGTGTGGGACCAGCAAGAATCTTTCTGAGGACAGGAGACGCACGTCTCCATGCTTTGTCCCCTTGCAGACTGACTGCCTGAGACGCGCGTCTCCCAAGGGCAGCAGTCTGCATTGTCGACCACGCTGCAGCACCACCATAACTCCCATTTTGAATTTTGAATTTGAATTTCAAAATTCATCTTCCAATCTTCTTCATTCTTCCCCTTATTTATTCCATTTAAACTCCATAAACCTCATTCATCCCCCATCATTCACCTTTTAAACTCTCATCATTTCCTAACCTTCTATTCCATTCAAACTTCAAACACCACCATTAATCCATTTTAATTCTCCATTAACCACACCATTTTCAAACCTCACTATAAAACCACACCACCACCACTCTTCTTCTTCACAACCTTCATACCATTCTCTATTCTCCTACACTCCACTTCTATTTTTCATTTCCATACTCACCATGCCTCCACGTTCATTCATCCGTAGTGAGCGTCCCGAGAGACCACCTCCCGACCTTTCAAATATTCTCTTCCGAGATGACGACAATGATGCTCAACAAACAAAATATGTCGCCTTCTACGAACGTTCGGTTGTTCCCACGAAATTTGTGAACACCGAGTGTCTAGAAACTCTGGGTCTCATTGATGGTGTTACCCGTTTGCTCACAAAATCTAGCCTCCACCATCTTTGTACCGAACCCGTACCTACTTATGAGCCGCTCGTCTTAGAATTTTTGAGTTCTTTCAACTACGACACTCCCTCTAATCAACCACTCTCAACCGGTAGCATCCAATTTCGGATGTTCAACCGTGAATATGCTCTAGATCAAGATGTCGTAGCTTCATATTTGCATTTTAATCATGCACCAAATGCTCACCGCTCAATCTTTCAAGAACTCAATGGTCGATCTTGGGAGGATCTCGCTTTTGAATTTTGGTTTAATCTCACTGGAGAAATTCCTACCGGTTGGAGAGCTCTCCATGCTTCTCACATTCAAAACCCCGCTATACGTTATTTTCAACGTGTTTTGGGGCATACTATTTTTGCGAGATCTAACAACCACAAGGTAAACCAACATGAACTATTTTTCCTCTACTGTGCGCTTAACAATATCCGTTTCAACGCCGCACCGTTCATGTTCCAACACATCCAAGGCTTAGTCAACGCCCCCGCTACAAACCCATTCTTGCTTGGCGGAATTATTACTTCCTTGGCCTGTGCTTTAGGTCTTGGTGACGAGCTCCTCTCACTCTCACATCTCATGAAGCCTGCTCAGTCACTCGATCTCACCTACTGCCGTGACTCCCACTTGGTTTCACCCCGCCATGACGGCCGATACACTTTGGTCGTCAACAAAGTTCCTATTCCTTATGTCATCCTTCCATGCCCTGAAAGAATCAACATCCGTTATGTTCAACGTTGGAGGCTTATTGAAGACAACCCTCAAGATAACCAACAAGAACATCCTAATGAACCTATGGATGCACATGAAGAAGAACTCAACCAAGGACAAGCTGATGTCAACCAACCTCCTCCAAACAACCCTCCGCCAATCACTCTTGAGGCCATGTATGCTGCTATTCAACGCCAAGATCAACTCGTTCAAGCTATGCAGACAAACCAAACTGAAACAATTAGGCTCATCCGAGAGATGCAACAGGAGCACCGTGACTATGCTATTAGGAACGAAAGTCAATACACTGAAATTGCTACATATTTGCATGATCTTGACATTCGTGTGAATGACTCTCCTCCTGATAGACGTCGCCGTGTTCGTACAAGAGGCGCAAGCAGTTCCCGCAACCGCAACAATGAGGAGTAGTTCTTATGCACTGAGGACATTGAATCATCTAAGTCCGGGGGAGTCGTATTATTTCTATTTCCTTTAGTTTTATTTTTCCCTTCAGTTATTTCCCTTCCTTGTAATGTTTTTCTAATTCAATAAAAGAATATTTATGGAATTTAAGTCTTATATGTATAATTCCGTAGTTATTTCAATTTCTTCCATTTTCTTGAGCCATAACAAAAATTTTGCTCCTAAACGATAGACGCAAACCCCACACGTTCGAGAAATACGAAGCTACTCAAACACTCAACGCATAGAAATTGAATATAGTCAATAACCCTATTGTCCCAACACTCTAAAACCCCCGAGTATGTGTAACCGATTTGAATACCCGTTATACCAAAACCATCAACTTTAAGTTTTGAAGTAGCCCTTAGTAGTTTATTTTAGCAGTCGGCACCGTCTTAGATACAAACTACGCAGAGAGTCGATGAATATAAGTGTATGATCCTAATAATAATAATTATGTGCTTAACCATAATAAGAAATGTGCCTACTAAGTAAGGTGATCCTCACAAGATCATTTAACCTAACGGTCGCAAATCTCAAATACAAAGAATTTAAAAACTCATTGTCGATTGGTTCAGAAGTCGTCTGGTACTGAACTTGGTAGGAAGGACTATTGTCCGATTCCCCACAATCTACAAGTGAGGGCTAAGGAGTATACCACTTATTGTGCCAGAACTCCATGAGAAGGATCATAGTCACTAACCGACTGCTCTGCTATGTGCGTGTCAAGATAATGGGCTTAATGTGATTGCGCGCGAATGAAAAGGGTGAAACATGATGACGAGTCAAAAAGGTCGAGCTATAATGGCATGATTCGGATTGGTATGCATACTGGGAGTTGTTTAGTGTTGTTACTATAAGTTTATTGCTAGGATCAGTATCATTATTTTCAAATAAGAACACTATGTAGCTGAGTATGACCGAACGACGTGGTGGAAGTGTGTTTCATTTATCTCTATCTTATTATTTTGCTTGAGGACAAGCAAAGGTTCAAGTCTGGGGGAATTTGATAACACGATTTTATATCGTATATTTAGCTTGAAATCCATAGATATTTATAGCATTTTCCATATATTATGTTAATTTATTATGATATTACGCGAGTATTTGCTTTGTTTCAGGTTTTACACTCTGATTACGACTATTTGCGAAAAGGAAAGAAAATGGAGCTTAAATGACCAATATTTATGCCTAAAAGATGAAAAAGGAGTGCTGAAGTGAAAGAGGGGCGCAATTAGGACCCAAAAGGCCCAAAAGAGACAGTCCAACCCACCATGGAACCAAAGGCGCGTGGCCCAGACCTTCCCAGCAAGTGGAGACGCACGTCTCCAACGTTCTTCTGCCACGTCACCAAGAGGAGACGCCCGTCTCCAACTGCTCCTACATCTTCTCCACTTGAGACGCACGTCTCAAGTCAGTCAAGGCCATTTCCTGAAGAAACGGAGACGCACGTCTCCACACCCAGTCTGCAAAAATCCCCACTTTTCACGCAACGTCACAGCAAAACCTCTCCTATAAATAAGACATGCTACCTCACTTTCAAAGGGTCCGATTTCCTGCCAACGAAGTGCTGCCGAAATTGTACCGCGAACCGTATTTCTTTATTCTGCTTTCATTCAAACACTTATTTTCTCACAACGATTTCTACACTGGAAATGGTTGTGAACTTTTTATAGATCTAGCCTTACGTTAGATTTATCGCTTTATTTCATTGTTTATTTTTTTTCTGTCTGTTTAAATTCCGAAGAACGATCCAGCCAACCTGTGGTGGAAGTTCAGTACTCGAAGATTCAATTACCATTTATTTAATTCAGGTTTTTATTTACTGCTTTAATTTATATTATTATTTGCATGATATATTGTATGCCATTTACTATGCCTATTATTATGAACCGAACCGATTTATGCATGTTTAACCATATTAATATGTCTGGCTAAATTATTATGATGTCGGTATGTAAAGTAAGTTAACCGTAGGGATCCGAATTAAATTGGCTTAATTATGTTTTATTAAACATCACTTGTTTTTGGTTTGTATGTCTAATTTAATTAGTAAGTCTTAAAACCAATAGAGCGAAAGTTTGAGGGGTTAAGACGGTTAAAGGTTAAAATCAATAGAGCGAAAGTTTGAGATCTTTAACTGGATAGTAGACATAGGACATTAGTTTTAAGGATGGCGAAAGCGTATTAAAACTAATTAGGACTTATTTATTTTCAAAAATTGTTTTTACACCCGACGGGATGGCGAAAGCGTACGTTAGGGATATTAGCATGTTCCGAGTCAACAGAGCGAAAGTTTGAGATTAGGAGATTTAAATAGATAACAACTTCATAAAACAGGCATTTTATTAATTACGTTGTTTCCAAAAAGCTTTTCTAAAATCTAATGGGATGGCGAAAGCGTACATTAGGATTAGGACAGTAATCTAAATCAACAGAGCGAAAGTTTGAGACGAGGACTTTTAATCAATTGAATTAGTAGAGATTTTTAATTAAATTATGCAAAAGCCAATGGACCTTCGGATCACCTTAAGTTAAACGAAATACATACTGATATCTGTCTTTTATTATATTCTTAATTTTTCACTCACTCTCCCTTAGAAACAATCAAAATTTTAGTAGCCCTAGCTTTACATAGTAACCTTAGATAACTGTAGATCGATTCATAGTCCCTGTGGATTCGATATCTTTTAAAACTTCACGACACGAATGTGCACTTGCAGTTATCAGATTTATAGACACGTAAAGTCGCGATCACCCAACAAAGACTTAGTTCCTCATCTGAATTTACATCTTCGACACTGCCGGTTCCCCGATACTATTCTCTTCTCCAAATAAGGTTAATCATCTCTCTTATCCCCAGTCAGGGTACATCAAGATCAATCATTCAAATGGCTCTCATCCCCAAGCAGAAATCATAAATCCCCAGCTGAGCATCTTCAAAACAAAATCAGACAACAAAATCACAATGACACAGAGATTTATTTTCTCAATCAAGACAGGATAAATCATATTCATACATCATATATCATAAACATATTCGTACATTGCATACATCAACTCATAATAAATTCATACATAACATGCAAGTTTCTCATTTATTTTGAGAGACTCGTCACATAACACATGCATCATGACATTGCATAAAGACTAAATTTACCTTTTTCAGGATACAGGTACAAGCAGATAAACAATATCTCCAAATTTTCAAAGATCTAATTCAGTTACTACGAACGTTGCTGACACGATCAACATTCAAAGATCTAATTCTATCATCACGAACGGTGTAGACACGATCATCCTTTAAAGATCTAATTCAGTTACTATGAACGGTGCTGACACGGTCAATATTCAAAGATCTAATTCAGTTACCACGAACGGTACTGACACGGTCAACCCTCAAAGATCTAATTCTATCATCACGAACGGTGTAGACACGATCAACTTTCCAAGATCTAATTCAGTTACTACGAACGGTACTGACACGGTCAACTCTGTTGCCTCCCCTGTTCCCAACAATGCCAATGCATCAGAATCTCCAAATTCTGATTCTTTACAAGAATTATTCCGTGCCTGCAACTTTACCCCTAAACCTCGTCCTGACCCAGCTTTTGTTGTCTTGGACTCTGAGGATGAAGCAGAATCATTGCTTTCTCTTGATAGAGAACCTGAACCCTATTTCTTTCTGAACCCATATTCTTCTACCACCCAATTCAAAACCCCTAACCCTAAACTATCTGTTGGTGTACGTTTTGAATTCTTGAAGCATAAGGTACAAACAGGTTTAGAAGCCCTGAAGGTTGCACATAATGCCATGACGGATTATGTTGCTACCAGGGGTCTCTGGAAAGCTTTCAGAAGGGAGATCAATTCTGACTTTCTGAAGCTTCATAAGGAATGTGAAGCAGAAGTTCCTGGCCCTTGTGGATTCCTAAGGGATTTTGAAGACATCTATTTCTTTCCCATCAGGAGCTGGAAATCTCTTGAAGAGAAGGAATATTCTAATGAGTTTGAAGAGGTGCATCCTCTTGCTATGGTCGTGTCGAAGCCTCATTATCATGTTCTGACTGGAGACTTTCAGTCTATATTCAATTGGCTAAGGGAGAATCCCTTTGTTAATGCACCAGATATGGTATATCCAGAAGTTGAATATCCATCAGAACCAGCTGCTCCTACACCTCCACAGAATTTGGCTGACATCCTTCTGGCTCTAGAAAATCCAGATGCTGCTATCCCTGCTCCTGTTCATGCTGAAGTTGCTTCTGAATCAGAAGCTGATGCTGAGAATCAAGATACTAAGAATCATCCTGCTGAGCAATCTCCTGCTAAGGAAAATTAAGCTGATGTTCTCATGATTGATGTTGCTGCTGAGAATCCTCCTCTCATGAAGAATAGCTTTGATGCTTCTTCTGCCGGACCTTCTGTGCTGACAAACACTATGAAGGCTCTTCAACAGAATCAAGCTGATCTAGCTTCTCGTTTGGACAAGCATGAGGATACTCACAACGAGTTCAGATCATTCATGAAGACGCGGGCTGAAGACACTACTGAGATTAAAAACCTTCTGGCCATGTTAGCTAATAAGCTAGGGTAGTCGTAGTCTGTCTTGGTCTTAGATGTTTTCTTGTTTTATGCATTTGTTTCTTGCATCTGCTTCTAACCCTTTTGTACTTCTGATATTGTTTATCAATGAAATCATTATCTTCTTCACTTTATGTGTCTTTTATCGTCTGAATCTTTTAATGCTTTTTGATGTTATGACAAAAAGTGGGAGAAACATGATAATTGATTTGGTTTATTATATCAGTTGCTGGGATTAAGTCTCAACATTTCCTAACATTATTTGCAAGTTCTATGTCCTTGAGATTTTTTTGCAGGATTGAAGATATTCTGAAAAGCAATTCTATAAAGAAGCATGTTCTTGGAAAATTGAAGCAAGCTTAGTGCTGTGAAGCTTCAAGATCAGAAGCAAGAAGAATGTTCTGATATTCTTTGTGTAGAATATACTCTGATACATTTTCTTCTCTTAAATGCTCTGATACATGTTCTTTCTTAAGAATATTATGATACATTCATGCTCTGATATTTTTTTTGTCTAGTATGTTCTGAAACATTTCAGGATGTAAAGATGCTCTGATGATGCTCTAATACATTCAAGAATGTTCTGATACAATCAAGCATGCTATGACAACAAAGAAGAAATTTAAAACTCTGAAGCTGTCCTATGGAAGCAAGAAGCAGAAGCTCTGAATATTCTGAAGTTCTAGGCAAAGTGAAAGTCTCTGCTGAAATGGAAAAATACTCAGGGAAGTCTTTTAGTTATAAATTCTTCTAGTATTTATTTCAGGGGGAGACATATTCACACACTCTGATTATATGCTTATGCTATATCTGTGTAATTGTCTTTTGTCATCTGATATTCTGATTGCAAATTCATATCAATTATATATGTTTTTGTCATCATCAAAAAGGGGGAGATTGTTAGAACAAGATTTTTTCTGATCAATATTCTTGTTTTGATGATAACAATATATATGAATTTTGTATAAGACAATGTGGTACTCTAATCCTTTGCATTTTCCATTTCAGGAAATACATAAAGAGTATGCACAATTCAGCGCTCAGAAGCACTGACTCAGAAGGTTCTGGATGGCTCCATCAGAACATGCTCTGGCAAGACATCAGAAGATGGTCAAGCAGAATCAGAACATGGACTATGAAGCATCAGAAAAACATGAAGTTAGAAGTAGAAGCACTGATGTTCTAAACGGTATCATGCTCAAGCACGACTATTCTTTTATAGTATAAGGATAGATTTTTTAAAGCTTTTTTCTGCTCTCTTTTTATATAAGTTAATAAGGTAATAAAGTAAGAATTATGATTAAATAAATATTTTATATATTAAATTAGGAGTAGAATTTATATTAGTATTTTATTTTGTAATGTTCTCTAGAATGTTCTTAGGATCTTTAAATGTTGTTGAATTGGGCTTTAATTAGTATTGGGCCTTTAATTTATTATCCATTAGTATTATTATATATGTAGTGTCTTTTGACACTTGAAAATCAATCAATGAAATCAAAAGTTATTTTTATTCTTGTTTCTTTTAGATAGTTTTATTTTCTCTAGTTTTGTTAGGGTTTAGCTTTTGCTTCCTATCAATTGGTGCTTTCATTCTTTAACACGAAAACCTCCTATGGCATTTCCATTTCCCCCATCTTTCACTACTCATTTTTATCCATATCATCCCAACATCACCATTGTTACTCCTTCATTTCCATCCTATTCCACAAACATTTCTCTTGTAACTCCATCTCAAAATTTATTCTATAGTCATGGATACACACCACATCTACATCCTACATATGACTATTACACACCATTCTACCAACAAAATATCTCAACTCCTTTTATTCCTCCCTACCAACCCACACCAGAGCTATCAGATTCAACATCTCATCATTCTAACGCTTTTCCAAAAGACCACAGATATCACCATCAACGAGCAACAACTTCCATTTCACCTCATCTACATCCATCCTACACCATATCCCAGCAAACTCACTTGTCCACATATTCAGTTCAAGAACTTTTTCAAGAATGTCTTTAGAAAATATCTCTGGCACAAGAAAAATACCTCAGTAACAAGAAAGCTATTGAAGAGAATATCAAGCCTCTATTCTTTCTATCAAGCAAAGATCTCAAAAAAAGTCTCAGGAAATTTCTGATGAACACAAAAATTTGAGAAAAATATATTTTGTTAATCGAACTTCAACAGATCAGCCAGAAAATGAAGAAAACAGAAAAAATTCTGATTCACACAACTCATGTTCGGCGACATTTCCGGAAACAATTCTGGCATCACTTCCAGCGATAAATCCGACGTCTTCTTCGACAAGAGCTTTGAAGACATCTCCATCAATAACTCCGACGTCACTTTGGAAACTTCCCGTAAGAACTCAGATGACATCTCCGACAAAATTTTCAGCATTGCTTCCGATGACTTTTCCAGAAACACCTCAGTCTATATTTTTGACGAAATCTACGACAACACTTCCGATATCATCTCTGTTGTCATCTCCTCCGAAAAAATTATTAGATCTGAAACGGCCTCCGGCAAAACCACCACCATTTTTGCGATTCTATAACGTTTATCTTTGCTATGGTTTTTAATTTTATTATTTTTATTTGAAAAAAAAGAAATAGAAAGAAGATGATGTTGATGAAAAAAATGGAGAAAAAAGAAATGTTGAAAGAGGGAGACAGATCAGAATCAGGAAAGAGAAAGAAGAAAAGTATATTCATTATTTTCCTTGATCCCATCAACAAATTCAACACCTTTAAGATTTCGACACGTGTTAAAATCCATTTCCTTTACAAAACCACCAGCACTTATTCAAAACCTATGTGCTAGGTTTGTTTCAAATCCTCTCTCCCGGGTAAAGATCCTCTCCATTTTTTAAAAGAAATGGAAGACTCCATTAATATAGTTTTGAGTCTATAAAATTAAATAAATGTGAAATAAATGTCAGATGTCATGAAAATACGTGTTATTTATATACAAAACTATAATAATGGAGAAAATGGAGAGAGAGAAAAATGAAGAGGATCCTGACCCCTCTCTCCCACGTGAAATGCTTATGGTCCCATCAAAGAACCTTTGTTTCTATATTTTCTTTAATAGAACATTTTTTCATGACCAGTCACATGTTCCTCCAAATTTCTCTACCCATTTTTTATCATTAACACTCCAATTTCATTTCTATTGTCGAAAAAAAAATTTAATTAATTTAAAATTTGATAGTCTTATTTTTACAACCTTGAGGACAAGGTTGTTTTTTAAGAGGTGAGTAATAATGGAGTAAGAATTATAATTAAATAAATATTTTATATATTAAATTAGGAGTAGAATTTATATTAGTATTTTATTTTGTAATGTTCTCTAGAATGTTCTTAGGATCTTTAAATGTTGTTGAATTGGGCTTTAATTAGTATTGGGCCTTTAATTTATTATCCATTAGTATTATTATATATGTAGTGTCTTTTGACAATGAAATCAAAAATTATTTTTATTCTTGTTTCTTTTAGATAGTTTTATTTTCTCTAATTTTGTTAGGGTTTAGCTTTTGCTTCCTATCATAAGGTTTGGAAGATTAAGAAACGTTCCTAATTTTTTGCAGTCACTAAGGGGCACAATTGCTTTAACATTTTATCCTAATCTTGGCATAGAAGATGATGATATATTTGTCTCAGATGCAACAACGTGTCTTATATCTATATCACATCCAACTGAATCACCTCCAACCAAGACATAGTCAAATATGTTACAATATAAAGATGTTATATGAACCATATGACACTTCAACAATGAGACAAATTTCTATAACACCATTATAATATAATTAATTAATGAGTTAATTATTCTTTCATTCTACGGACACCAATCCATCATATGCTTATTCTTAACTTACATTTTGTTAACCATATGCAGGTGGTTAGTGACAATGGAATTTTTAGAAATAATGAAGATGACTTCTAGCATTTTAAAAAAAATACTTGGTTTGTATTATAAAATTCACAATGTGACAGCTAGACAAACATATATTTTTTATAGTGATTTATTTTAGAAATGAGAAGAGGATTTTTAAAAGGTAAACATGAAGTTCATTGAGGTCACATAGAAATAAATGGGGAAAAATTGGAGAGGATCTTAACTCATTGTCCTAATACAATACATTAACGAGCAACATTGAATGAACCACAATCAATGCCAACATACTACAATTCTTGAGAATTCTATATTATGTTTGGTTTGTTGCTTTCCGAATCAACGTTTCAGTCATTTACACCATGAATTTAAAATTTAAATTTATTTGTATAAACACTGATTATGGATTCAAATGCAAAATTTATGCTCAAAGGTGATTTTGTTAGAAGCTATTTTATATTGTGTTTGTGTTCAAAAGTAATTTTGTTATGCTATTGAAAGTTGAAAATAAAATTAAGAAAACTTCTGCTATGAGAGTATGTATAGAGAACTTCACTCCTGGTATGCAATAGTTCAACACACAATGTGAACTTCCTAACAGTAACAAAACAAAAGAACACGATATCACCTGTAAACATAATTTTTATTGTTGTTTGTATTGAATAGAATACATCAAATATGTCCAATTTATTTCTTTTCCTTCTACAAGGCGCCTAAAATCATCATTAGGGAAATCATTTAGCTTCAAAAGATTTTCTTGTGTGGAAGAGTAGAGACGAAGAGGAAGATAAATTGGATAGCTTAGGATAAAGTGTGTTTGCCAAAGAAGGAGGGAGGATTAGGAGTTAAACATTGCGGAAAGTTTAATCGGGCTTTGTTAAGCAAATGGAGGTGGAGGATGCTTAATGAGGAGAAATCTTTATGGACTAACCTTCTTTCTTGCAGGTATGGCGACATTAGGAGGACAATGCTTTCAGACTTGGTGACTAATAAAAGAAATATGGTTTCTCTTTGGTGGAAAGATGTTTGTTCTGTGGGATCAATGGGAAACGACTCGTTGGAAAATTGGTTTCCTTCATCCGTTTCTTGCAAGCTTGGAAACAGAGAGATCATTGATTTTTGGGAAGATAGGTGGATGGGAGGGTCCCCTCTTAGCAACCGCTTTCCTTCTTTGTTCTTCCATGCTGAAGCTTCTTCCAAAAAGGTTAGTGACAACAACTTTAGAAACAATGGTTCTTGGGTTTGGTTAATTAAAGTCCGTGAAGGCTTTTCTGACGTAGTTGAAGGGGAGTTATTAGTGGAGTTGTTGAGACTTATCAATTCGGTGCAACCCGTGGTTGGTGTATCGGATTTGTTTGTTTGGTGGAAGAATCCTAAGGGGTTTTCGGTTAAGGCTATTTATGAGATGATTATGGAAGGTGATTCTCGGAGTCAAGGATTGGAGGATAACATTTCTAAGGAGTTATCTTCTTTATGGAAAACTAAGATTCCGAGTAAGGTGTCTATTTTTGGATGGAGGTTACTTTTGAATAATATTCCCACTAGGAAGAATTTAGCTTCTCGGGGTATTTTATTCGGTCCGGATAATTTGGTTTTTCCCTTATGTTTATTGGCGGAGGAGGATATAAATCATCTTTTTGGGAATTGTTCGGTTACTTTAGGTTGGTGGAATAGCTTCTTTGATTGGCTTCGCATTGATGTTCTTGCAATTTCGGGTAATATCTTTGACCGTCTTATTGCTGTTAAGGTTTTTTGTAAGTCTCTTTTTGTTGTGAACACTAGATGGCTTTTTGGTTTGGCTTTTTGTTGGAGTATTTGGTGTTGTAGGAATGAAATTCTCTTTAATGGGGGGAGTTGGCCAATATCGATACTTTAGGGATGATTAAATTGTTAACTTGGGAATGGGTTATCACTTTCTTTAAGGTGGATGACAACCTTGTTTGGTCGGATTGGTGTCTTAATCCCGCCTCTTGTATTGGAGTTGTTTAATTGTTTGTTGGTGGAGGGAGTGGTAGTTCATTATCTCCACCCCTTTTTTCTTTGTATGCTTTTGGGTTAGCACCCCTTGTGCTCTTTTAATATAAGTCCCTTTGCTTATAAAAAAAAATAAAATAACAAATTGAGAAATGAAACTTGTGATTTAAATAGTTGATTATGAAAATTGAAGACTTCAAAATTGTAAAATAATATATGAAAGTGGAGAAGATGTTACCCTGTATCTGTTTTTTCTTCTTCACTTAAAATCGAAACCCCAACCCACAAACATATCTTCGTCTTCTTCTTAACTTGAAATTGAAAATGGGATAGGAAATCGAAAAATCTGAAATGTTTTTGACAGGAGACATTGAAGGATTAATATCAAGTTATGAACTTACACAAATTTGTTGATCAAGGATTGAAGGCTGAAATATGAACCAGAACAAACGGATGAGATGTTTGCGTTGTAGAGAAAGGAAGAACTCAATTGAAAGGGGAAAGAAAGAGAAAGAAGGAGGAATGGAAAGGAAGAACATGAAATGAACACACTTTCGCACTGTGCATTTTTTCGACCGCCGCTCACCACTGAACCGATTATGGCTTCCTGTGACCACCAAATTCGCCTCTACAGCCCTTCATAAAACCACACATGGTCGCCTTTAAAGAAACCATCACACTTGCCTTAGTGGAGATGGATTGAAGGTGAAGTAGTTGTTAACCAGACAAGAGAGACTGAAAAATATGATGGAGAGAGAAAGAGAAGTGTGGGAATGAGAGGGGCAAGCTATGAGTTAAAAGGAAAATGAAAAGGTTTAACAAAAATAATAGCTTTACTCGGGTAAAGAGGAGTACTAAGAAAATTTGAAAAAATTGAATGCCACTTTGATGAAAGGATTAATTTGATTGGTTAGTATAATTTAATTTAGTCAATTATCAAAATGAACATTTTGTAGTGTAAAATTTTTTATTGCTAAAGGATAGATTAGGGAGAACTTAAGCATCTTTCATGCTTAGGTAAATAGTTGATATTGTATAACAAACAATTAAAATACTCTATTTTAACATTCTCTAATTAATATTGAATCCATAATTATTAAATCAAATCGGAGACTTAATTAATATAACAACTCATATTGCCACATTATAGCATTATTAAATTTATAATGTTATTACACTTTTGGTCATCGTCAAAATGACTATTTTTCACAATAAACACATAACCAAACAAGTGCAACGTCGTTTATTATGCGCAAGATCTTTACAAGTACATTGATGAACCATGCCACTTGCTCCATATGCATCATTGAGGTCGTCCCAACATGTTCGAGAAGAATCACTACACTTTCTAGGCACAACCAAACTTTTAGGACAAAAAGGGCCAGGGCCAACTTCATCCGGGTCTACAACATTAAGGAAAACAAAAATATGTCAAAATAATTTAGCAATAAATTTAGTTTAGAATTTAGCCTATATATACTCTCTTTTGAAATATCTATGAATGATGTTTAAAATTACAATAAGTATAACTAATAATAATATTAAGTTATTAAAAGTGTACCTCTAATATGTGTAGGAGATTGGTAAGTGTGGCTCAAGAGAGCAGACAAAACACACACTATTAGGAGAATGCGTCCCAGCTTCATGATGAGATTTGTTTCAATAGACACGAAATTTTCAAATAGAACTCTTAATACGTTTGAACAATATCAACCAAGAGGATACACATATATATAGTGATCACTAAAACTAATGAATTCAACAAAAGTTATAAATTAAGTCAAAGAGACTTTAATATGTTTAATGAAACTTCTTTTAATTTTATTAAAATTAGGAATTTAAATTCAAAGTTATATTTTTTCTTATTATAAATATTTAAAAGTTAGTCAAATTTATGAACATTTAAAATTTAATACATTAAATATATGCCTTCTAGCATATGAGAATAGTTTGAAAATATTATGTTTTAAAAACCGAACCGGCTAGTCGAACCGAAAATTGGAGGGTCATTGATCTGGTCTGATTGTTGAATCAGGTAAATTATTGAATCAAAGGAAACCGGTCAAAATCGACAAAAATTGATAAATATCGGAGAATTGACGGTTTTAAAAAATCGACGGATTAAATACTTACTTTATTTCTCTGATAAAACGACAACGTTCTGATTTTTGTAAATAAAATTAAAATGTACGTAGACTTTCTTCAAAACATATTTGAAACAACTTTCCACTATAAAATTAAGTTTATTAGATAATGTCCTTATTTTGTTATTTAGTTTATGTTTCTATTAGACTTTATTTAAAATTTTATTTAAATTTGTATTTTATATTATTTTGTTGTGTGTGATAACTATGTTTAGAATTTTAGTAATGAATTTTTTAGTTTGATCGGTTTATTAATTATATAATTTTATTATAGAGACTAATTTATTTAACTGAATTATTTGATTTAATTCGATTTTGTTATGCGGTTTGACTAGTGATCCAGTTATTCAGCAGTCTTATTAAATTGATGAACGGTTCGATTTTAAAACATTGTCTATATATATATATATATATATATATATATATATATATATATGTGTGTGTTTGTGTGTGTAAATGTCATTTTTATATGAAAATGTGAGAATGAATCTGAACCATTGAATTATAAAATAAATGGTTGAGATTAAGTGTGAATTTTTTTCTCTCTCCTACATAATTTACTTTAATAATATGAGAGAGAACAAAAGATTCACACACAATCTCCACCAATTATTTTAAAATTCAATGGTTAAGATTCATTTTCATATTCTCATATAAAGATATCATTCGCATATGATATAACACCTCTCTCTCTCTATATATATATATATAATCCATACAGCGAACCGACCAATGTTATAATATATTGAATGTTCTAGCCTCTTACCTTTTCATTATATTTTCTATCATTAATGCTCATAAATAGATAATGCATTTATAATAGAAACTTTTTTTATGTTATTCAAACATGCTTTTTTTCAAGAATTTTTGTAATGTTTATCAAAGATATGTATCATTTTACTTTTTCCTTTTAATACCTTTGTTCTTAATTATAAGATTCTCTTGAGTTTTTTTATCCTACTTTATAAGATCATTTTTAACTTTCAAACTGTATTAATTTTTTTTCTAAACTTAACCTTAATTATATCACATCTTTTTATGGAATCAATAATAAATACACATGTATGAAGATTAATTATTTCTCTCTCCTATGAATAAATTTGTAAAATTGCACAAATAGTCAATAAATTTAATACTCTAACCAACTTTCTTAAATAGCGTAATTTTATCTACGGGTTCTTATATTTAAGGATAGAGGTAGTTGATCCGGAGGTTGATCAGAATCAAAAAGTGGACAAGGAACGTCTGCACGGTGTTGAAGAAGAGGATGAGGGGGTGTACCTGCAAGGCACTCCGACAAGCAAGTAAGTAGGAGCGCAGATACGTGAGAGTGTTTCAAGGAGTAAAAATTGTGTTACCTGGCCCTCTCAAGTGAAAGAGTTTTTATATTGTCCACCAGCGCGTGGCCATTGGTCCACATTTTACGCTGGATCGTGGATTTAGGCCAAAAACGCGTGACTTCCAAAATTCTAGGAGTAAATATAAGAATCTTGGGAGGTTTCCTGAAACTAGTCGTTGGTCGGGCAGAGGGAAGTTCCATGTCGAAAGGAACGCTTAACGAGTAGGAGCCGCTTTTCTCCTAGACAGGGAGCATGACGCATGTCTCGTCTTTGGCATGGAGGTCGAGATCATCGATGGAAGTAGGCTGTGCCGTCCTCGACACAAAAGGGGAGAGAGTCCAACTGTCGGGTAGGGGAGATGGCACTCCTACTGTCCTTAAGGGGTTGGGTCAAGGCTATTGGGCCGTCCGAGGGTAGGAGCGGATTGGGCCATGCTTGACCATTGGGCCAGTCTAGAACAGGAGACCCCAAAGTCGTAGCTCCGAGCATGAGAGCGATGACTTAAGGGCACACTTTGGCTGGGAGAAAAGATCGGGGATCGCGCCCGTCCGTATGCCGCAGTTCACTCGAGGGGGATTGTCGAGGAGTTAAAACATTGTCGAGGAGAGGAAAAGTTGATGGAAAGTTAATGGGTGACGTCGCATGCGTGTGTTGAGCCTCGTGCCACCATTATTGCATGACAATTGTTACGCTAGGGTTTTGTTGGGCGCATGCTCAACCACACGCTGAGAGGGCCCTCTATTAATAGGAGGGCCCACATTCATTTGCCACTTTCCGCTTCTCATTCTTCTTCAATTTCTGCTCAGTGTCTGCTCGGATCCGTTTCTATCGTCCACCTCTGTGTAAATTTTCCGACCACCCTCTACATCCTTCCAACCACGTAAATTTTCCGCTCCTTTTGACTTCTCCGCCTTAGTATTGATATTTTGGTAGAATGCATGCGGTTTAGGATAGAAGGAACATAGTTTTAGGTCATTTTATGGTGGAGAGTTGGTGTTTGACGGTGGTTTTTTTATTTTCAAACGTAGGTGCCGCCGTCTTGGGTCGGGATATGGTGTTTTCTTTGTTATTTGGTTGTTGTGATGGACGAGACAAGGCGGTTTCGAATAGGTATCCTAATGAGCATAGATCAAAAACTAGGTTGGCATGGTAGTTTGCACAATTTTCTAGGTTAAACTTCATGCGAAGCTTAAACCCCTAAGTGTCACGGAGATCGTATGGTTTAGTCTTTTGAGGAGGTTCCTAGTGTATGGTCTGCTGTTTTGAGTTAAGGACTTTGGCTAAGGACATTGTTCTTGTTGCCTTTGCGCACGCCTTTCACTTGACTAGCGATGGAAGGGTGGATTTAATTTTTGAAGTCGAATTCACTTTCTTCTATTGCCTTTTAAGTCAGGATGGCTAGTAGGTTCGAGGAGGAGACCATGAGTGATGCTATTCATTCGGAGACTGGGAGTTTCACGAGCGCTGAGTCTTCGGGGCGGACGCCCTCTATGCAAAGTGATCTTGGACAAAAGGAGGACGTGGCTATGTCTAGGGAAGATTGGGTGTCTGGAGAGCCTCGCATCACTCCTTCCTACTTCGTATCCCGTCCCAAGGAGGCTTTTATTACCATTGCAGCCGAGACGCTGTCATACCCCAAAATTTGCCTCCCACACTTCACTCACAATGAGTCAATGCTCAAGGGTTGCATTAAGGAGTTCTCTCACACAAGGTTCCTTTGAAACTAGGGTTTGGGTACTCTCCTAAGGTAATGGGATAAGTGAAGCCCCAATGAAGTCCCCCCATGGTTCATTATGCTCTAAGGTGCTTACATAACAAAGTTCAAGGTTCAATTCCAAAGCTTTGCTCACTCAATGGTCCAGATGATCCACAGTCAAAGCACAACCTAAGGCTCTCAATTTTGGGTCAACATCAAGTGAATTAAAGTATATCCACCAATTGATCAAAGATTGATCATGATTCCATTTATAGAAACTCAGAAATGAACAAGTGCAAAAAGGTTCAAATTAGGGTTTCTTTAGGAGAGAGTCAACCCAACTTTGACTGGGCATAACTTTCACATGGAACATCAAAAATTCCCCACTCAAAGCCTATTATGAATGAAATTGGATTCTCTACAACTTTGTTTCTCACAAACCAAGGCCAGAAATGCTTCATTTGAGAGGTATGATGCAAAAGATTACAGATCATTTTCGGGCATCCTTCAAAAGTAGTTTTTTTGTCAAAGAGGATATGATCAAGATAAAAGCTCCAAATGAAGAATATGTTCCAAAGGGGCTTATAGAGGACATCTTGAGGTTTCCAAAAAGTCTTAGAACTCCCTCATAGCTAAAAAATTGAGTGAGATATGCTTGATCAAAGTTGAGCAATTTTTGGAGGCAAAATGTGAAATAAGAAGGTTCACATTGGAAATTTTTGCAAATGGGCCTATGGTATTATGACTAAATCTTGGTCCACAAGTCATTAGCATGCCCAAAACCATATGCCACGAAATTTAACTATTATTTGATTTAATATGATTTTTATTTCATTTTTAATGATTTAATTAAGTGGAAAATCAAATATTTTGTTAAAGAGGTGTATATGGATTGATTCCAATCAATATTAATGGCTAAATATAATCTAATTTTCGTGCTAGCAAGATTGGAAAAGAGTGAATCAAATTTTGGCCAAAAATAGCAAGATTATATTCAAAAAATAACATCAATTTTCTCAAATGGCAAGATTGGATTCAAGGGAGTTTTGGGCTATTTGTTTAACCTAATTTCGTCCCTCTATAAGTACTGAACACGAGGCATAGGAATAGGGGTTGACAATTCTGATCAGGGGCAAGAGTGCAAGAACGAAAAAAGTTTCAAGAACTCAAATTCGGTTTCAAGGAATTTGAGGCTTTCAAAGAGATTCAAGCACTGCAAAAGCTTCATCGAGGGACTCTGAACGTGTCTGGATCCTTGCTCTTCAACAACACCCCCATATTGACCTCCAATTGCTCAAGGTAGGTCATTCTAAATTTTCTATCGATTAGCATCATTCTTGCATTTATATGGTGGATTATTGTTGTATTGTGCTTTGTATGATTGTTGTGGTCGTTTCTGGGTGGGTTGCATGAAGTTTGGGGGCCTCAAACGTGATACACCATAAGAGGCTGAAAGGAGCATTTAGGGTTTTTTTTGGGGGTTTTGTGTAGAAGTGAAATTAGGGCAAGGTGATAGCATGGGTATATTCGTGTAATAAGACCAAATAGATCGAGGGGGTCGCGCCACATTTATTTGAATATATGTGCTATTCGCTATTTTTGGTGTTTTGGTTATCTACGAAAAAACCATAGCTATTTCGTAGCTATCCTTTCTGAAAGTTGCAGGTTAAGTGGAGAAGATGATGGCGTGGCACCATCATATTTGTTGTTTTGAATTCGCGCGCGCGTTTCTGTTAATGTTTCGTTACTTTATTTTATTCACTGATCGTGTGTTATATACGCATAACATGAGTAGCTGGGTTGGTAGAGAGACGCGTATGGGAGTGGGGGGTCATAGGTTCGAGCCCTCCCTCCAACGTTATTTTTTCTGGAATATTTTCTTCTTGATCCTGTGGGGCGCATCCTCTATAGAACACCATACTCCCTCAGATCTGAGCCCTAGGACCACCATTAGCTTCAATCTAACGCGCCCAGAATTAGTGCCCATATTATGAACCCCCAAACCAACCCTATTAAATCATAATCCTAATAAATAATAATTTTAATTAACTTATTTATTTTGATTAAATATTTTTAATATAATTATTTTTATAAATAAAATAAATATATGATATGATTATTAAAAATGTCAATTTATTGTTCGTGCCGATTAAATCGATTAATCGCTATGGTCAACAATAATTTTAATTAAAATGCTATTTAATTAAAATGCAATCAATTTCTATGTGGTTAAATGGTTGCAACTATTTTATTAGTTGTGATGATTAACTCTTCTTTTTCTCACTTTAATTCGTTGTTCTTTTTAATCGAATCAATCGATTACGAGGGGTAACGATACAAACTAATTCATAAAAATTATTAAAAAAACATTCTTATTCGTTATTAGTAATAATTGAATCAATCAATTAAAATTGGTAACGATGCAATTTCAAATCTTTTAACTATGGTGAACGAATCTATTGATCATTGCGGTTAATAGTACAAAATTAAATCAGGGTTGTACGCCCAAATCTAAAACATTCAAAACACTTCAAATCAAACTACGGATTTTCCATCCTTATTCAAAACTACGATAGGCCATTCAAAAAGCCTTCAAACAACCATATCAAATCAAATTCTAATTCTAAGGGCGTACAACCCTTCCCCAAACTACGTTGACTCTGATTCTCCATAAGGAGATACATAGGCATTTGGATAACCAAGGCGAGTCCCCTTCCTCTAAATTTTAATCATGTCAATATAATTAACCCTATTATCACTTTCTGTTACTTTCTTTATAACCCTTGCCATAAACCCTTATCTTTGCAATGTTAGCCTTTAGGAAAGGGTTGAGGGTGCCTAATACCTTCCCTCAACCTGATTATAATAACTTACCTCGAATCTTTAAAACTGCGTAGGGTTTCCTATTCGCCCTTCAGAATAGGTGGCGACTCTAAACCTTCATTTTTAGGGCAGGTTGCTACAGCTGGCGACTCTGCTGGGGAAATACACTATAGGTTAATTATTATGCTCCTAAGGCTTGAGGGGTTTAGGTTTGTGGCTAATGGTTTAGGTTTTTGGCAATTTTTAGGGTTTGGCAAGTTTGCCATTTTTAGGGTTTGGGGGAAGGTTTATCTTTATAATAAATATTTAATTATTTGTTTATTTATTTATTTTTGGTTTTCATTAAATGTTTTATTTGTCATGTTTGCCTTGAAATGTTCAATTATATATTATATGCACTGCTGGATTTTTTTTTTTGTGATTATGTTAAAACCTAAGTGTGAGAGTTATCCTTGAGACCAGGGGGGACTTGAATCGCCTACGAGTCTCATTGATAACTCCACTCGGAGTGGGTTGAATATTCGGAAAAGTCCAAAATGAGGCTTGACTTTGTTGAGGGCAGGATTGGGTATTTGGCTGATCTCTCCGAGAACCTACCCAAAAATTCGAACCTCATGGATAAAATGAGTTGTTCTAAAATCCGAAGAGACAAAAAGTCTCGGAGGCTACGAACGACCCCCTAAGACCTTCTAGAACCCCCCATAAAAAGGTTGGCTCCCTAGAGCCGCTACGTCGAACCTATGAACTTAGAATTCTTGAAATATCATAATCTGATTTGTATTTTTTTTTTGTTATTTATGCTTGGGTTTGTTTTTTTTTTGTTTGCTTGTTATTATATCTTTGTGTTTGCATGCATCATTCCTCATTTGCATCTTCATCATGTCTTATCCACACAAAAAATATACATATAAAAAATATATATACATATTGTAAAAATATTTTTTATTGGTGAATATGTGGGAAGGATGAGTACTAAGAAGACAATTGTCCACCTTACCGTTTCTACTCCAGATATCAAGAAATTGAGAATAATCAAAGAGAAATTACCATCAGGTGCTTTGGATAGGTTTGTGATCCGCTATGGGGATATCTTGGATTTGCTAAAGGTAAAAGTGCAAGAAGAAGCTATCACCGCCTTGGTTCAATTCTATGATCCGCCGCTTAGATGTTTCACTTTTCAGGATTTTCAGTTGGCTCTGACTTTGGAAGAGATGGATGCTATGTTAGGATTCTCAAAAATTAAAAAGGAATTTTACACAGGTGTAGGTAAAGAAGTTGATTTTCCGGATTTGGCAAAGGCTTTGGGAGTGTCCGCTACGGAATTGAAGTCTAATTATAAAACTGATGGAGATGTGCATGGGATCAAAAGATCTTACTTAGAAAACCAAGCTTTAATATATGCTCAAAAGAAACAATGGGACATTTGTGGACATTTATTAGCTCTCTTGATTTTTGGTGTTGCTTTATTACCGAAGAATGTTGATTATATTAATCCTACCGCAATCCATGCTTTCACATCTTTTAGGATTTTTGACAAAGATCCAACTCCAACCATCCTCGCTAATATTTATTATGCTATCCATACGAAGCATGAAAAGAAGAAAGGAATGCTATTTTGTTGTGTCCATTTGCTATATTCTTGGTTGACTTCTCATCTATACAAAGCTAGTAGTTTTATTAAAGATTTAACTAGATATGATTGGTCTCAAAAATTGAGGGCTCTTAAAGCGGATTCTATTCTATGGTATGCGAAGAAATTAAATTCTGACAAGGTTATTTACAAGTGTGGGGAGTTCAACAATGTGCCATTAATGGGAACTCTTGGTTGTATTAATTATAACCCCGTTCTAGCATTGCGTCAATTGGGCCATTCTATGGATGGTGAGCCTTCCGAACAACAAGTAGAAAAATTAATTTTGCATGACAATGGGAAAGGTGAACCAAGAACATTGAAGAAAGTAATTCAAGCTTGGAAGCATGTTCAAAGAAAAGACTTTGGGCCAAAGAATGTTATTGCTAGAGAACCGTACATTAAATGGGTTCAAGAAAGAGTTGGAAAGATTTTGCTCCCTTTTGTTGTAGATCCCGCATACAAGCCTGATTCTCCTAATCCTGTTCCTCTATCCATCGAAGAGATAGAAGGGATCAGGGCTGCCCTAGAGGCGTCCCGAAAGGAAAAAGAAAAGTTAGAGCTTGATTTGCATCAGCTTACCAACGAAAGGAGCCAACTACGCTTTGACCTTAAAGAAAAGAACCAAGAACTTCAAGCCATGAAGGAAGAGAATGATAGACAAAGGAGTAAACGGAAACGTGCAACCGAAGGAGTTCTAAGTGCTAATTTCAATCTAGAAGCACATAATGAGAGGTTGGAACAAGCGGATATAGAAATTGCAAGGTGGAGAAGGCGCTATGAGAAAGCTTCTCATGATAAAGCGGAATCAGAGAAAAACTTAGAAGCCGTAGTCTTTGAATTAACTGATAGAACTAAAGATCAAGAGGTGGAAATAAGGAATCTAAAGTTTGATATTCAAGAAGCTCGCAATTTTGGACAACAAGAACGCACAAGAAGATTAACTACGGAGGAAGCACTTTTACAGTGCACCGGTGAGTACGATAGAGCACTTCAAGCTATGGCATCACTTAGGCAAGTGTTCATAAGGCAAAGAGAGATATATGAGGCAGCCATGGACGAAAGAGATCATTGGAGAAGACTTTACACGATTGTTTCTACGGCGAATGAACATGTAAGCATGGTTCCTAAGATGCTTGAAGACTACGAAAAATGCCGTGATAATTATGATAAGCTAGTCTTCTTGTGTAATGATTTAATACAAGACATTCCAAAGAGTTTGGCAAAGGCGGAATCATCTCCTATTATCCTTCCTAAAGAAGTCAATGAGTTCATAGAGCTTTGTAGAGACATGGTGGACAAGTTCAAAGAAGACATCCAAAGGCGTTCTTAGTATTATTATATTTTCCTTGTTGCATTTTTTATTGTTAAGTATTTTAATTTCCAATTTCAATTTCTATTTGTGAACCAACAATGGAGTAGTATTTATTTTTAATAAAGTGTGTTTCTTTTCCGTTACTCATTGTTTCTATAATATTCACCAAAGGATTATTTCTCTAAAAAAAAATATATGTATATGTATAAAAAAAGGGGCTATTACATATGTATGTAAAAAAAATAATACATATAAAAAAAAAAGAAGAGAAAAGGAGAATAAAAATAGTATATAAATATATATGTATATTATAATAATGTGGATAAGACGCGAACATAGCATAATCATAACATTCATAGCATGCATATCATATTTATTTTCAAAGCATAAAGAAAAACTATCTTCATCTCCAGTCACGCCATTGCAACTCGACCGCTAATCCAGACAAGATCCCAAAGGAAGAAGGAAATGGAACAATTGGAACAGAATCAAGCCATCCTTCGCGAGGAAATGACCCAATTGAAAGGCACTGTTGAGGACCTCAAAGGAGGAATGACCCAAATGTTGAGCTTCATGAAAGATCTCAAGGATAAGCAAGATAAGGCTAAGGAGGTTCAGGATCAGTATGAGGAAATACCCAACGATGGCAACCCATTGTTAGGATATGTTAGAGGATGTGACCCTCATAAGACAAACGCTCGCTCCTTTAAGAAAGCTACCACTACTCATGAGGAGGGAGAAGCCTCTCAAGAAGGATTTATTCCTGCTGCTCCGAAGGAAGGGGCGTCTCGCACAGTTCGCATTCCTGTCAACAATCCTCTTAGGGATGAAGACTACTTGGATTTACAATATGGGGATAATGATGAGACAAATCAAGTCCCTCAACCCAAGCTGACTCCCCCTAACTCTGGGGATGATTCTAAAGATAGCGGACAAATCAAGGCGGTGGAAGAAAGGTTAAAGGTTGTGGAGGGATATGATGCCTTCGATGTGGATACCTTCGAGATGAGTTTAGTCCCAGATCTGACTATTCCACACAAGTTCAAAGTTCCTAAATTTGAAAAATACAAGGGGCTTACATGTCCAAGGAATCACTTGCGCATGTATGTGCGAAAAATGGCCGCTTATGCTCATGATCAGAAGTTAATGATACACTTCTTCCAGGACAGTTTAAGCGGAGCATCTGTTGACTGGTACATGCAATTGGAGAAGTCCTACATCCGAAGCTTGAATGACCTTGCTAATACATTCTTGAAGCAATACAAGTATAATTTGGACATGGCGCCTAACCGAATGCAACTCCAAAATTTGTTGCAAAAGAAAGAGGAATCGTTCAAGGAGTACGCCCAGAGGTGGAGGGAAATGGCTTCCCGAGTCCAACCTCCCTTGTTGGAGAAGGAGCTAGTAGACATGTTTATGGCTATGTTGCAAGGACCATATTATGATAAGATGGTCAGAAGCGTATCTTCAGGGTTTTCAGACTTAGTGGTTATCGGTGAAAGGATCGAGAACGAAATTAAGAATGGGAAGATACAAGGGGCATCGTCTAGATCTTATCAGTCAAAGAGGCCTACTCCCACCTTCCCAAAGAAGAAAGAAGGAGAGACTAATGCAGTGGTGCATCAGGAAGCTAGACCTCCCATGCCGTTCCCACCGCAACAAAACCGGTTTCAAGGGCCTCAAAGGAGATTCGATCCTCTACCTACTTCCAAAAAGGAGATACTGAAATATTTGATAAGCAAGTCCTTAGTGGAAATCAAACCATTGGCGCCTCCTCCCCCAGGCAAAATCACACCCAATTACCAACCCAATGAGAGGTGTGAATATCATGCCAATTCTCCCGGTCATACATTGGAGAAATGTTGGGCTTTCAAGCACATAGTTCAAGATCTGATAGAGTCAGGGGAAACCGCCTTTGACAAACCCAATGTGAAAACAAATCCCATGCCACACCATGATGGTGCAGTCAATGCAATAGAAGTTGTCAATGAGCAAGAGTTGGTTCAACAAAGGAACTCCCTCATAGATGCACTTAAGAGGTATCTTCTTATAAAGGGGTTTATCCTAGAACATAACGAGGCTTTTAAAGACACTTTGCAGAGGCTCATGGACCAAGGGTTGATTCAGCTGAAGGAACATCCTGAGGAAGAGTATGTAGCTATGGTGGAAAGAAACGAGCCTTTAATGATACCCACTCAAGGGGCAAGAAAGACATTAATCATCCCATGCTCTAGACCACCATTGATGATACCTACGCAAGAGCGCACTAGGAGCATCCCAATCAAAAAACCATATCCTTTGGACAAGATGAAAGCAGTACCACGGGAGTACGAGGCTGATACCAATACTGCTGTGTCGAGCATTGTTGGACCTGGGGGCATGACCCGTAGTAGGCGCATATTCAAAATTGCACAAGCACAACCAACGTCTAATGAAAATTTGACACAATCTAGTGACCAAGCTGTTATGAGACCGAATAACGAGGTTGAACCTAAGGATAAAGAAGCTACTAACAAGGATGCTGAGGAGTTTCTTGCTTTAATCAAGAAGAGTGACTATAGGGTGGTAGATCAGTTGCAACAGACACCATCTAAAATATCACTCTTATCACTACTGATACACTCCGAGAGGCATCGAGATGCCTTGATGAAGATTCTGAATGCCGCTCATGTAACTAAGGACATCACAGTCAATCAATTCGATGGGATGGTGGCTAATCTAACTGTTGGGGCATTCCTGGGTTTCAGTGATAATGAGTTGCCTCCACAGGGAAAGACACACAACAAAGCCTTGCATATCTCCATACAATATGGAAAGGCTCATCTGGCTAGAGTTTTGATCGACACAGGTTCATCACTAAATGTGATGCCAAAAGCTACACTTGACAAAATAGCCTTGGAGGGACTTGTGGTTAGGCCAAGTCGTCTGGTGGTAAAGGCTTTCGACGGATCACAGAGTCCGGTGTTTGGAAAAGTGGACCTTCCTGTTATAGTTGGTCCTCACACCTTCTGCATCAATTTCCATGTGATAGAGATTGAACCAGCTTACACCTGCCTACTAGGGCGTCCTTGGATTCACGCAGCTGGGGCAGTCACCTCCACCCTCCATCAGAAATTAAAATTTGTGGATGGGAATTCCATAGTGACCGTTAATGGAGAAGAGAATATATTTGTCAGCAACCTGGATTCATACAGATATATCGAGGCTGGAGAAGGAGCATTGGGTACTGCATTCCAAGCACTGGAGATTGCAACTGCTGTTACACTACCTGTGGAGAAGGTGCGAAGGGCGGTAACATCTTGGAAAGATCTACAAGACGTGGATATGGAGGGCTGGGGCAAGATACCAGAGGTCTTGGAGAAGAAAGATCGCCTAGGGTTAGGATACCAATCATCAAAGATCACAAGCACTAAGAAGGAGGAACAACGATTCCCCCCAATTATGCAGACTTTTGTGACCGGTGGATATGAACATGTGGCTATGGTGTCCAACAAGGATTCTCAGGAAGGAACGTCCAACTTCATCCGAGAGATCAAGCCAGGAGAACAGCTGCAGAATTGGACAAGTCTGGGGATACCGGAGATAGTTTTCATTTCGAAGTAATTTGCTTTTGTGTTTTATTTCCTTTCGTATTAAAAAAAACGGTAACGCTCATGCCTCGCCCGAAGCATAGAGTTTGTTTGTAAGGGCCCCTTTTACTTTCAGAGTTTAAAGTTTATCAATAAAATTTGTCTTTGCATTTGGTATCGAAAACATCGTCTTTTCTCGCATTTATTTCTTTTCTTTTCCAAAATGACAAATAAATTTCGCACACAAAGACACAATCATATCTGCATACTGAAAATAAAACATAAAAACATGTGCAGATCACCTTCTAACACTACCGGTAATAATACTGCTGAAACTCTATATAAACTCGAGGCTCTCGCTAATCAGTCCGAAGAAGGGGATGAGGAAGACGATGAACTTCCGGATGAGTTGTCAAGGTTAATGGACAAGGAATCCAAAAGCATGCTCCCTCCTCAGGAAGCCATTGAAACCATAAACTTGGGTACAGACGAAGAACCCAAGAACATCAAGATTGGGGCAACACTGAACGAGGATGTGAAAGCGACGCTAATTAAGCTACTCCACGAGTATGCAGAGATATTTGCTTGGTCATACCGTGACATGCCGGGGTTGGATACGAATATCGTGGTCCACAGGTTACCTCTTAAAGAAGGATGTGCACCTGTCAGGCAAAATCGCAGAAGAGTTCGACCGGATATGGATAGTAAAATCAGGGAAGAAGTGAAGGATAGAAAAACACTTAGAAAGGGGGGGGGTTTGAATAAGTGTAGTCTTAAAAACTTGAACGATACAAACAAATTGCACAGTTATTTTTATCCTGGTTCGTTGTTAACTAAACTACTCCAGTCCACCCCCACGGAGTGATTTACCTCACCTGAGGATTTAATCCACTAATCGCAACAGATTACAATGGTTTTCCACTTAGCCCACGACTAAGTCTTCTAGAGTATCCTGATCACAACCTGATCACTCTAGGAACAAATGCTTAGAAACAAGCTAAGACTTTCTTAGAGTATCCTGACCACCACGTGATCACTCTAATTACAACTGCTTAGACACAAGCTAAGACTTCCTAGAGTGTCCTGATCAACACTTGATCACTCTAGTTACTTACAAATTAATGTAATCAATTAAGAGTATTACAAATGCTTCTGAAAAGCTATAATCACAACAGTGATATTTCTCTTAACGTTTAAGCTTAATCTCACTAATATATTACAACAGCAATGTAGTGAGCTTTGATGAAGATGAAGTTTCTGAGCTTTTATTTGAACAGCGTTTCAGCAAGTTAATATTCACAGAATCGGTGTAGAATTGGTTAACCTTGCTTCTCATCAGAACTTCATATTTATAGGCACTTGAGAAGATGACCGTTGGGAGCATTTAATGCTTTGTGTGTTCCGTACAGCTTTGCATTTAATGTTTCACGCTTTTGTCAACTACCTCGAGCCTTGTTCACGCTGTGTCTACTGACGTTGCCTTTAATAGCTTCCAACGTTCCTTTTGTCAGTCAGCGTAGCCTGCCACTTGTACTTTCTTCTGATCTGATGTTTGATAATACAACGTTTGAAAATCATCAGAGTCAAACAGCTTGGTGCATAGCATCTTCTTGTCTTCTGACCTTGAAGTGCTTCTGAGCGTGATACCATGAGAACTTCAGTGCTTCTGCTTCTGACCTCAAGTTCTTCTGATGCTTTCATAGACCCATGTTCTGATTCTGCCTTGACCATCTTCTGATGTCTTGCCAGACCATGTTCTGATGTTTCATGTTGAACCTTCTGAGACAAAGCTTCTGAGCGCTGATTTGTGCATACTCTTTATATATTTCCTGAAATGGAAATTGCAATGTATTAGAGTACCACATTATCTCACACAAAATTCATATCCTTGTTATCATCAAAACTAAGAATATTGATCAGAACAAATCTTGTTCTAACAATCTCCCCCTTTTTGATGATGACAAAAACATATATAAATGATATGAATTTGCGATCAGAAAGAGCAGACGGCTAAAGACAAATTACACAGCTATAGCATAAGCATGTGAATATGTCTCCCCCTGAGATTAACAATCTCCCCCTGAGATGAATAATCTCCCCCTGAAATAAATACTCGAAGAACTTTAATAATAAAAGACTTCCCTGA
The DNA here is from genome assembly GCF_029867415.1 of Vicia villosa. Lineage (NCBI taxonomy): Eukaryota > Viridiplantae > Streptophyta > Magnoliopsida > Fabales > Fabaceae > Vicia > Vicia villosa. The sequence goes on from NC_081185.1 coordinate 29,012,578, forward strand.
TTATTTCGGTAGAGACGTTCACAGTGCTTGATCTTCAGAACATTCATAGCTTCTGACTTTTGCTTCCATTGGACAGCTTCAGAACTTGAATTTCTTTAGATCCCTAGAACACTCACAGCTTCTGATTTCTTCTTCCATTTAGGACAGCTTCAGAACTTGAATTTCTTTGATCTTCAGAACATTCACAGCTTCTGATTCCTGCTTCCATTTAGGACAGCTTCAGAACTTGAATTTCTTTGATCTTCAGAACATTCACAGCTTCTGATTCATGCTTCCATTTAGGACAGCTTCAGAACTTGAGTTTTCTGGATCTGAAGAACATTCACAGCTTCTGATTTCTGCTTCCCTCGGATAGCTTCAGAGCTTTGAATTTCTTCTTACATCACTTCATGCTAGATTGTATCAGAACATTGTTGAATGTACCAGAGCATCATCAGAGCATCTCTACATCCTGAAATGTTACAGAACAAAACTAAACGACAAAAGTCAGCATGAATGAGTTAGAACATAAAATGTGTATCAGAACACAAAATATGTATCAGAGCCATATAAGCCATATAGAATATATCATATCCAATAGACAATGTATCAGAGCAAATAGACAATGATTTGGATCAAATTCTGTTATCAGAATTTCTGATCATTCTTCCTTCTTGCTTCTGATTCTGAAGCTTCCTAGCACTCAGCTTGCTTCAAGAATCCAAGAGCTTGATTCATTTTGTTGCTTCTTATGTTGATCTTGAATCTTTGATTCCTGCAACAACACAACTTAAAAACATAGAACTTTGCAAGTTCTGTTAGTAAAGCAACTGATTAAATCAAATCATTTGCAAGTTCTGTTAGTAAAGCGACTGATTAAATCAAATCATTTATCACATATTTCTCCCCCTTTTTGTCATATCATCAAAAACATAAAAGAATCAGATAAAAAACAAAAAGAAACACACGGAAGAAAAAGGATGATTTTCATTGAAGTTCAAACAGACAAGTACAAAAGTACACAAAGAGAAGGAAGACAAGATGCACAAGACAGATGCAGCAAAAGCAAAAACAAAACAACAAAGACTCAATCTAAGACGACCCTAGCCTTGACAAGATCTCTGCCAGCATCTCTTGAACCCCATTGTTGTGCTCATTCTGCTTCTCTATGAAAGCTCTAAACTCAGCATTGAATGAGCTTTGCTCATCCTGGTTCTTCTGAAGAACTTCCAGAGTTCTTGCAAGACGGGAAGGTTCATCAGAAGAAGCTTCACAGCTTCTATCCACAGGGATGGTATTCTGATCCGTGGCTTCCATAGTCAGATCATTTACAGGATTTTTGTAACACCCCTCTAATACCCCAAGGAAATTAACAAAATTAAATCAGAGTAAACATGCAAAGGGTGCGACAATTCAAAAATGAAAGAAAACACACGTTCGGAATCAAATCATCAAGTCAACATTACATCGTTAATGTATCCGACTTCAAATAAAATAAATAATAGAGTTATAATCGAAACTCAAAACATCGCGTCCCAGTGTTACATCTATCAGAGCATGACACCGACACAACAACTAAACCGACTTATGAGCTAATCCTCACCAAGTCGATAGCAGCTATCCTCATTCTGAAAATGTCAACAGTAAGGGTGAGTCTCATCACAGTTAACAAATGTTATTGCATCTTAAATAACAACACATCATAGTTATATTATTCACCCAATTTGTCATATATTCAGATTCACATCTATTATTCATCAATTCACACAATAATAGAATACATTACCAAAAGACAACGCCATAACAATTACACCATCATCAAATATTATAACATTGGACAATCTTCCATTCATGTTATAATTATACACAACAACCTAATGCAAATGCAACTATATGCATGTGGTACCAAACATGGGATAACCCATCTCACCGATCCACCACCATAAAGATTCGGCTACTTCTCTCACCAATTCCACACAATGGGAATTAGCTACCGCTGTCCCACCACCATAAGGGATACAACCCACAACATGATTATGAAATGCATGTATCAACCATAACATGCTCACCATCAACATTAAACAACCAAATGTCATAATCATCAACCACCACGATAATCAATAGCCACACACAGTTATGCTATTTCTCAACTACAATTAAATACATATTTTACATCAACAATATATGTATATCAATTACCAGTTACAACCACGACATCATAACAGATAAAACATTCACCACACAGTGCAAACAACAATAGCACCCCTCACAATCGTATACCAAGTACAACAAATCAACCCAACAATAACGGAGCATTTACATCATTATTCATCAAAACACATGATAACCATATTTACCATGAACAACATCCATTTTTCATAACAAGCAGGAGCAATCATATTATAACAACACCCATCATTGCACATATTCAATTATGCAAACAACAAACCATTGCACCTCCTCATTTATGCAAAATAAGAGTAAACCAGATTTGAAGAAAACGATACTTTTCAAAATAAAATCAAATTATTGTTGTTATATTTATTTCATAGGGTAGAGTATTCAATTTAAGGAACAACGTCCAAAACGGTGTCTAAAACAGACTTACGGTTTGAAAGTTACACATCATTTAACTTTTTCAAGTTAACAACTAACGCTACAGCACGCGGCGCAACCAAAGTTCGCGGCGCGACCTGAAGCACACAAAACACGTTCGCGGCGCCAACCTATGCACGCGGCGCGATGCGAGAAATAAGTACGCCTTCGCGGCGCCAACATTGGGACGCGGCGCGAACTGGCGATTTCACAGACTTTCAGGTCTGCGTCAGATCCTGCGATCTCACCCAATCTGAGTCCAAAACTGACTCTAAACATCATATACAGGCAGTTAATCATCAATTGCATCATTATTCATCATCACACATCAAAACTACACATAATCAATCAATAATACATCCAATTTTCATCAATTCATAATCTCCCTAAACCCGACATATAATCCAATTGACTCAATAACATCCCTAATCAATATTATTATCCAAGAATACGATAATAGATGATAACCGGAGAGTCCCCCTTACCTTAGCCAAAGATTCTTGATTGGTCTCTCCCTCCATTGTTCCTCTTCACGTACCAGCTTTCCAATCTCTCATCTCCTCTGCTCTGCTTTTCACGTTCCTTTTCCCTTTCTCCCAATTTTCCTTATTTTTATGAAAAATAACATTTTAATTAGTAAAGGGCTTTACTAACATAGCACCCCCTCTTTACTAATACCACACTTGGCCCAATACTATAAACCATCTTTCTTCCAATTAAATCCCACAAACCACCAATAATTCTAATTATAAATTAAATTTCCATTTAAATTAAAAATTAAAATATACGGGTGTTACAACTCTCCCCCACTAAAAGAGTTTTCGTCCTCGAAAACATACCTCAAGTAACCAGCTCGTATAAGAGTCCTCCACTTGACTCTCCAGCTCCCAATTAACGTTACCATCGGTCAATCCTCAAAATACATCTGACATAACCAACAGGAAACATGTTTCATGCATTCAAATCCCAGTTCTTACGTCGCATTTGACCATCCAATAGTATATCACTCGCTATATCTCCAAAAGGTTAACAACAATAGAACATTGAGGTACAACCTATACAATACGCTCAACAGCCGAGCAATACAATTACACAATCTATAGTATGATCACACTGATCAACACTACAGTAATGCATACCATCTACCAAACATTCCAACCTTAGACATACTCTTCCATCTGAGCGATAAAATAATACTTACACTTTTCACCAACCGCTTCCTTCAAGAAACTCAATACTCATATTCCTATACCATTAAATTCCAACTATCTGACTCCTCTTAAGTCAAGCCATCGATTATCCAACACTTTACATTCCGTTTCTTCCCACTACTCTGACTACTCATCACAATCATCTATACCAAATAGATTTCTGAGTTTTACCCGATTCCGACTCTCTTTACTCATTCGTTTCAAGAATCATTCTTCATCATTCATGGTACTAATCTACCATTTAGCAATCCTTACTCGCATCCAACGAAAACCAATTCCTGATTTACTTCCTCTATTTAAACATCCTAACCATCAGAACAAGTACACACTCATCGGCCTCAATATACCATCGCTTACAAGATAGCTCAATTGAGTCACGCTCTCTACTAAGAATTAAATCAATTCCTCCCTTCATAGAGTATAATTCCTCATTATATCTGGAATCCACAATACCACCTTAACAACGAAACAAAATTATTACAACATCATATAACATCAACTCTTTGTTTTAATTTCGCCGAATACATACTCGTTAACTACGTACAACCGTAATAACATATTCATCATCTCGGAAATTATTCAAAAGAGTTATAATTCTTCGACACGACATCCTCACATCCACTGGATTCTAAATCCAACATATAGATCAATATATATTCTCTATGTAGGCTTCCGACATATTATATCCTTACTTCCCGCGAGTAGTACTCATAACACTACTCCACATCACACTTTTGCTGCGCGACTCTGATTACCCGTCTTAAGTCATCATCCACCATGTTGCACTCTCTTTCATATTCACTTCTTCATAAGTTCACACAACATAGTGAGTGATTATTCTCACGGCTTAGTATTCATCACATCTTATACCATTAAGGTAACAAAACAAGTTCATCCCATCTGTATGATTTTCTTCTACTACCAACAAGAGATTAAGGGTGATCAAGTCCTCAATTTGTCAATAGATAGCCGACAATCATATTTAAGCATAAACTGTCGTTACTACATAATAGTGTCCTTTCTGAGTTAGCACTTAACTCATTAACATTGTCGTAGTCCAATAATTCACTATGGTGTCCTTCTTCTAGAATATTCTTCCGAAGCTCAAAACATCAGGAAATCCAATCACTCAACCTCATTACATCGTTTTCGTCGATTCTGAATTCACCGCCTTTACTTTGGTAATTCAAAGTCAACCTATCGATCAACTCAACATCATCTTTCTGACCTTCTCTAATCTCGTTAAGAATACCACTAGTCATATTCTAGCATACTCAATCTAACACTATTAGGAGTGCCTTCACATACTAACTCAAGTCTCTAAATTGTTCTGTTAAATCCAACTCTTTCACCAATAGCACCGACATATTTAAAGGTTTCCTACTCAACGCAGTAATACAACATTCATAACTCGTGGTTTTACCCCAAATTCCATGACATCTGTCGCGCCCAAATATCATTCCACTCGAAATCTCAACAAGCCTTCCTCACATCAATAGGTGTTAGAAATTCTCTACAATTCTTCTTTTATACCTATCGTTACTCTATCATCACAAATACGACTCCAAGAGTTCTAAAGTTTATTCCATCTTTACTACTATTTCAGTCTTTACTAAAATCCATCGGCACTAAAATCATCTTTATTACCGAGCATCTCATAAACTTATTCATCAACAACATGTTCTACTCAACTTCGTTTCCAATAATCGCGGTAGTAGGCATTCCTATTCAACAAATTTCACGCTTCCTTAACTGAATTCAGAATATCTTCTCATAGGATCACCTCTACTGTATTTATAACTCTCCCATAATGTAGAACATAATCTCTCCTCTTCATAGGTTCAAACGGCACGTTAATCCGACACTCGGAACTCAAGATATGAATTTTCCAATCGTTATCCGAAATGCAACATCGACATCATGCAGCGACGCTCTATACGGTATTCCCAAAACTCTTCGAATGGTACATCCAATTCTTAAAATTACTTCTCAACAAACCTTCTAATTATTCCTTCAATCCGTTCGACACTGACACTGACATCCCGAGCAGTACTAATAAACAAGTCTAGTTATAAGAACAAGAGTCACCGCAACTTCACCTCTTTCCAACGTCATCCTGTCACAATTAATTATGTTACAGCTGCTGCGACCATTTTTATAACAAATTTCATCTCGTTAGCCTTCCGACGCTTCAAACGGAACTCAAATCGGATGTCCAGAACTCCAGTTATGAATTTTCGAAGTTCTGCAGCTATTCAGCGATTTTCCTGCGTTTTGTGTAACAACCCAATTCTACCCAGGCATATAGGTACAAATATCAGAGTATAAAAATTAAATTCATAAAAACAATTAGGGCATTACACTTAAGTAACCACATAACCAAACATAACATACTCGCAAAAGATGCGTAACACAAATAATCAAAGAGGACGGATACACATAAACACCTGAATGTATTCATACTTATATATATGCGTCGGTAAACAAAATATCCACAACATTCTTCCAAAATACATCGCATGAGAAGGTATTCAAAATACATAATACGAATGCATCTAAAGGATCAAATATACATCAAAGGATCCTATAAGCATTATCTACAAAATAAGTGTTCGATCCCCCCCCTAGGTGTTACGTATCATGAGCGGATGACACCAAAACGGACGACTACAAAGAGAGCACCTACACCTGCGGATCACCTGCACATTACCCACGAGTAGGTAACATTAAGGCAGAAGGGTGAGAATACAATTCATAATGAAAGCATGATCAATATAGTAATGCCCACAATATCATTAAGAATCATATAACAAGATAATCCAATAAGTCAACCACAATCAATATATAAGTAATGCGGTACATGAATGATAACATAAATTATAAAGACCGAAGATGATGAATGAGACTCGACTATGCGTATGCATGTGGTACCAAATCCGGAGTAAAACTCCTCCTTGTCATTATGACAAATACACCTTGCCGAGCATTATGCTGGGACTTCTTTCCCTAAGGAAAATACACCTTTGTCGAGCAGTAAGCTACGACTAACCGTCATCGAGCATCTAGCCCCCACTGATGACCTCTTGCCACTCGGGCAAATACACCTTTTTACCGAGCATTAAGCTCCCACTGGTAATAATTGCCAATTCAGGCCACCTGTTAATAGCATTCCGCCATTAACGTAATGAAATGTCATGCTGTGCATACAGACGACTCAATTACATAACAACAACAACAATATAACTCGGTCGCATATCTACATCACACCGGTTATATTATTCTACACGGATACATCATCGAAATTGCCACTCAGGCGTTCATATTCACACAGCACACGTATACCGTCAAAACATACTTGACTAGCAAATATCATTTCACAAAATACATTTATGAAAAATCATTCAACCACCAACACACTCCTCTTTATCATAAAGCATACTCAAGGGTTCTCATAATACTTCAAACGGCGCGTAGAAACGACCTACGGTTCAAAAGATACAACAAAACAAAGTTTGGAAAAACAAAATTTCACACAGTCCGCTTGAGCTCCGCTCAGCGGACCCAGACAGGGAATCACCAAACAAAAATACAGAACCTCCGCTCAGCGGACCTAGACAGAGATTTCCTGCAAAAGAACCTCCGCTCAGCGGACCCCCTCCGCTCAGCGGACCTGCGTAAACCCAGAAAAACCAGTTCTGCAACAGACCGTCTCAGCTCCCTCTAACCCATTCAAAACCCATTTAAACCTTCATCTCAACCCCAATACAACACAAACATGCTATATATACACCTAATCCATGATTATCATATGGTTGGATCATCACATATTGTCTTTGACCTAAATTTCTTCATAAGCAAGAAAACATGGAGAAATGAAAAACAAACATGATCCATGGGAATATCTATCATCATAGCACACATACACACCATAAAATCAAGTTTATATCTTCAAAACTCACAAAACACACAATTTGTCATTGTTGAACAAGCTTGGAAAAGAGGAAGAACAAGAACAAAGAATACAAAACTACAAGAACCATACAATCAAGATAAACTATATTCATCCCCCTTACCTTGGTTGGATTCTTGGCTCTAGCTTGGTTTGGATTCTACAACTCTCTTCTTCTCTTTGTTTTTCTCTTCTTTCTCTTCTCTTCCCAAGTTCTCTTTCTTTCTTTCTATCTCAAAATATCTCATTTTCTCTCTATATCAAAATATCTCTTTCTATTTCTCTACTTCTCATTTTCCCCCACTCAACTTTCATAAATTCTAATTTTGGCCCAAATGTCACTAAACATTAATTCTAACCAATTAACACCCAAAACATAATAATTACACACATGGAAAGTAATAAGTAAAATATTAACATAATTAATATTTACCGACTGACTCCACTCGAAAACGGTAAAATTAGGAAAATGTAGTAAACATCACAATTAATCAGAAAAACACATTTATGGGCGTTACAACCCTCCCCCACTTAAAAGATTTTCGTCCTCGAAAATAAGATTACCTGCTACAAACAACTCAGGATAGGAATCTCGCATCTTGCTCTCCAACTCCCAGGTCAAACTCTCACCTGCCGCACTTAACCATACGACTTTCACCAAGGCGATCTCCTTGCCTCGCAGAGTCTTAGTCTCACGATCTTCAATACGCACTAGTATCGTCTCAACCGTCAGGTTCTCACGCACTTGCACATCATCCATCTGAATCACATGGGACGGATCCGCAATGTATCTCCTCAACTGAGACACATGGAATACATCGTGCAGATTAGAAAGACTTGGCGGTAACGCCACCCGATACGCAACTTTGCCAACTCGCTCCGATATCTGATAAGGACCAATAAAACGCGGAGTAAGCTTCCTCGATTTCAAAGCTCGTCCAACACCAGTCATAGGTGTAACTCTTAAGAATACATGATCACCGGCTTGGAATTCCAAATCTTTCCTTCGCTTGTCATGATAACTCTTTTGCCTACTCTGTGAACTTCTCATCTTCTCACGAATAAATTTCACCTTCTCTGTAGTCTCTCTTACTATTTCAGGTCCGAGTACCACACTATCGCCCGATTCAAACCAACACAATGGAGTTCTACACTTACGACCATATAGCGCTTCAAAAGGTGCCATTCCGATACTAGAATGAAAACTGTTATTGTAAGTGAATTCTATCAACGGAAGATAAGTATCCCACGAACCTCCCTTCTCTAGAACACAAGCCCTCAACAAGTCTTCTAACGATTGAATAGTCCTTTCGGTCTGACCGTCTGTCTGAGGATGATAAGCCGAACTCAACCTCAACTTAGAACCTAGAGCCTCTTGCAAACCTTTCCAAAAATCTGATGTGAACCTTGGATCTCTATCCGACACAATACTCAACGGTATACCATGTAGTTTCACAATCACCTTGATATAAATCTCAGCCAACTTCGCAACTGGAAAAGTGATGTTAATAGGAATAAAGTGAGCAGACTTTTTCAACCTATCAACAATCACCCAAACCGCATCGAAACCTCTCACAGTATTTGGTAAACTCGTCACAAAGTCCATAGAAATACTATCCCATTTCCACTCTGGAATATCCAACGGTTGCAACAACCCTGCAGGACGCTGATGCTCCACCTTTGACTTCTGACATACCAAACACGCATACACAAACTGAGCCACATCCCTTTTCAAACCAGACCACCAAAAGATCTTCTTCAAATCCTGATACATCTTATTGGCTCCCGGATGAATACTCAAACTGCTTCTGTGACCTTCCTCTAAAATCATCTTTTTCAGCTCGGAATCATCAGGTACACAAATTCGACCACGGAATCTCAAAACACCCTGACCATCCACTCTGAAGTCGCCATCATCACTTTGATTTGCCACCATAAACAAATCAACAAGTTTCACATCCATTTTCTGTCTCTCGCTAACGGTTGACAGAAAATCATTCGTCACTTTCAACATACCCAACTTCACACTATCTGGTGTCAATTCACATACCAAACTAAGATCACGAAACTACTCCAAAAGTTCCCACTCCTCCGCCATCATAGCGGACATATGCAAAGATTTCCGACTCAAAGCATCGGCAACCACATTAGCTTTACCCGGATGGTAATTCAAGCTAAAGTCATAGTCCTTTAGGAATTCCAACCACCTACGTTGTCTCATGTTCAACTCTTTCTAATCAAATAAGTATTTCAAACTCTTATGATCACTAAAGACCTCGAACCTTGCACCGTAGAGATAATGCCTCCAAATCTTTAATGCAAAAACCACTGCAGCTAACTCTAAATCATGGGTGGGATAATTCTTCTCATGAATCCTTAACTGCATCGAAGCGTAAGCCACCACCTTACCTTCCTGCATCAAAACACCACCTAACCCCATATGCGATGCATCACAATACACCACAAACGGTTCCTCAGGATCAGGTAAAACCAAAACCGGAGCTGAAGTCAACCTTCTCTTCAACTCTTCAAAATTCATTTCACAAACTATGTCCCAAATAAACGCCTTACCCTTGCAAGTAAGCTGAGTTAACGGAAGTGCCAACTTCGAAAAGCGTTCAATGAATCTTCGATAATAACCTGCCAAACCTAAAAAGCTTCTGATCTCAGTAACCGATCTCGGAACCTCCCATTGTAGCACTGCATCTACTTTGGATGGATCCACTGCAATCCCGTTACCTGAAATCACATGACCAAGAAAACTCACCTCTGATAACCAGAACTCGCACTTGGATAACTTAGCATACAACTGCTTCTCCTTCAAAACCTGTAGCACAACACACAAATGATCCTCATGCTCTTCCGGAGACTTAGAATAAATCAAGATGTCATCTATGAAGACCACAACAAACTTATCCAACTGATCATGGAATATGCGATTCATATACTCCATAAACACACCAGGTGCATTAGAAACTCCGAACGACATCACCAAAAACTCATAATGTCCGTACCGAGTCCTAAACGCAGTCTTCTGAATATCTTCTTCCTTCACCCGAATCTGATGGTAACTGTCATACCCCAATTTTTGACCTAAGATACCACCTCATATCATTGCATATGCATCATTTGCATCTCTAACAAATTGCATAGCTTGTGTTTGCTACTTGTGACTCAGCAGGATTTGATCAGGAAATCACTCATCAGTACAAGTAACAATCAATTAGGGTTTTGTTCTCCCTTCATTTCAAATGAATCATCTTCATCAACAATCAACATTTGGTCCTCAGAGATTCATTTCAACAAGCTCAAAGGCTCTGAATCGACTGAATTAGGGTTTTGACTGAAGACAACATACTCTTGACTTTTACTCAGAATTTGACATAATGACTTGGGACATGACCTCAAGACCCCAAGTACATCATTTTGACCTAATCCATTAGCTCAAGACATCTCCTACACAAAGATTGATCAGACAAATCCTCAGATCAGGGTTTTGAATTATCAGGGACCAAAATCAGGGATCACATTTGGGAAACCCTAAAAATCTCCAGGAAGTCAATCAAAGGTTTCAATCATCCTCAAATAATCCCTATGACAACATACAATGGAAATTACACCTCAATTCAAGACCTACAGTCATCAATTTCATCAGGTCGACAATTAGGGTTTTTTGACCTAATTCATCTGAACAACTGACTTTTTAATCAGGACATGGTGTCACAACTCAAACTATGGTTCAATATCCTCTAATGTCTCAATGTGATTCATTCATACCATTCATTTGATAAGGATAGCTTGGTTCATTTGAAATCTCCAGAAACGCGATTCGTCTGAAAAAGTCAACTGTACAAGATCACCATTGACTTTTGGGGAATTTTGGTCAACCATGACTTTTGAAGTTTTAAATCATCAATATATGATATATGAAGTCATTTGATCAAGAAAAATCAAGAAAATCAATCAAGAATCAAAAAGTCAAAGTTTGACTTTCCATACTTAGAAAATTTTCTAAGTGTTTTTCAATGGTTTTTTCCAAACTTTGGAAGGGAATTTCTCAAAATTTCACCTACAAACTAAAAAAAACTTCCAACATGAAAGTTGTAGATTTTGATCCAATAAACAACTTTGACACATATAAATTTTTTCCATAAGATCAATCATTTAAGAGATATGGTGCTTCAAAGTTGGTACTTTTTGAAAACTTCACTTAAAACTTCATTTTTCTCAAAGTTCATGGATCTTTTTCACCCATTTCCTTAAAGGTCTTGAAGAAACTTTCAACTAGGGTTTTGAAGTGTGTAATATGAGCTTTCCAAAATGTCCAAGAGCATGAAAAAATGTGGAGTGTAGCCATGGTTTTGAATTTTGACATTAGTGAACTTTTCACTTGAATTTTCACCATTTTTCACTAAGTTTCAAGACTACATGACCTATAATCCAAGCAATGATGCATAGAAGCAATGATTGAGTGATATTTTCTTATTTGAAGATCAGAATGGAAGAGGATAGGAAGCTTGGAAATTAACCATGGTTTAGTTACTTTTAACCATATGCATTAAATGCAAAAGATGCCATTTTATCTCTTAAGCCAAGTCATCATTCTTGATCAACTTGCAAGAGCTTTGTATTCAGAAACTTTGGCCTATAAATAGAGGTTCAAATCACTCTTCAATTCACACCAAAACCTCACAATTATAGGTTTTCTCTCTTCTTTCTTAGAATGCAAGTTTCTTAAGTTTCAAAGAGGTGAAATTCTCAACCTCTAAACCTTTGAAGTTCTGACCAAAGTGAGGGTTCTAACATCTCATAAACATCAAATGTGATGTGTTTGATCCATCCACACACCCCAAAAACACCTAAATCTCAGAATCACTCTTCAACCACCATGTTTGCATAAAGAGAGCCTTATCATGCCAAAATTCACACCAGCCCATATCTGTCCAAGTTAATCATCCAAACACATTCCATATATCATATATGAGCTATACCAATCATCATCCATGACCTGAAACACCTCCATCATCAAATTCGATCCTCACTTCAAAGCAACTGCAGATCGGGTTCCATGGATATACTCAGGTGAATTCAATCCATTCCAAGCATTCAAACATGTTCCATAAGGTCCACTGAAGCTGTTCAGATCATCAAACAACAACTGGAACTTCTCTTTTGCAGAAATCAATTTCCAGATTGGCCGTTTTTGAAGGTAAGTAACATGAACTTCAAACTCTAACATACATGCATCATAAATGAAAAACTGGTTTACCATCTTGTTTCTGCACTATCACTGATCATTAACCCTCAATCAATTGCATCATATCATGATCATACACGATTTCACATTGAATTTCAGTTTTAGGGTTCTTCGTGTTCATCACAAAATTGACCCCCTTAGAGTGAAAATAAATGAATTCTGAGATCACCATCATGTTCCTTGTGAAAAACCCAGTGAGATAGACCCTTTGATCGATCCAAACAACACAGTTTTGAAGATTTTTGAATTTCAGTTATGGTGTGTTCTTGGCGCCAGATTTTCGTTCAAAGAATTCAAATATTTGTTTTAAAATATAATGAGTTGAAAGCGTATCATAAACAAGCTGCACACGCAGCTCAGCTGGTTAGTGTTTTGGTTGGTAAGCACTAGGGCGTGGGTTCAAACCCTTTGGGAGACAAAACCAATTTTTTATCACCTTTTTTCTTCATTTTTTAACAAACTTTATCTAATTATTTAACCAATCAAATTAACTCATTTTTTATTCATTTTTTACACACTTCTTATTTAATATACCTATTTTGACAACATTAAAAAAAAATCACAAAAAAGGATTTATTTAATATGTTTTAATTAGGTTTAAAATGACATGTTTTTAAGTATTTTTAAATACTTTAAATATTGTTTTTTTTCATTATTTGTTAACCTAATCACTTGTAAATATTTTTGTGATCAAACCCTAATCACTTAGGTCTTAATTAAGTATTAAAACTTGTTTTAACTTAATTAAGTTGACTTTTGTCAAATTCAAATCGTTTTAAAACGAGCGATCGCGATTCTTTTTCAAACGATAAACCACTTCTTTTTGATTAAATTCTTTTGACTAATCAATTAATTTTCAAAACAGTGGGGCCTCTCGAATATTAGAGAGTATAAGACCCACTCCTTTTTCTTTTTACACAGTCTTTTTATTCAAAATAAATAAACTTTCTTTCAAAACAAACTTTCAAACCGTTTTTCAAACGACGCGTCTGCTTTTCAAATATACCATGGGCCTCCATGTAGGTATAAGTCCCGAGCCCCTTTTGTACATACCCATTCCAGTACATGAAATTAGGTATTTCATTGTACGCCTTTTTGTACATACACTTTTTTGTACATACACCTTTTTGTACATACCTCGATCAGTTTGACTTTTTAACCTTGAATAACAAATCAAAAATGAAGGTTTCTTTAAATCTTTCCAAAAATATACCATGGGCCTCCATGTAGGTATAAGTCCCAAGCACTTTGTGAATACCTGTTTACATAGCTTTGAATAAATTCAAGTGGACTTCTCCCCGAGTGTAAGTCCCGAACCCCTGTGTATACAAATGGATCATGCTTACAGGTATATTTCCTTCATAAACTCCATTATATACACACACTTTGTCATATATGTATAACTGTTCATATTTGTTCATGTACTTGTTCATATTTGTTCGTACTTGTTCATACTTGTGATTGTGTTATATGCTTATTCAACTTAGTACAACACTAGGTTCCCCATAGCCTCCTATTGGGCTTCGTGCAAAGAATCTCCCTAGTTTAGGTTAGGACATAGAGTATGGTTTCCCGGTGAAATCGCTCTAAGAGCTCAAACCAACTATACCATGCCTCCCCTTGGGCTTTGTACAAACGAGTGACCCTCCCATAGCCTCCTCTTGGGCTTACAATGCAAGGACCCTGGATTGTCCCTCCCATAGCCTCCTCTTGGGCTTACAATGCAAGGACCCTCGGATAGCCTCCTCTTGGGCTTCGTACAAGGACCCACGGGCTTCTTATAAGCATCCCCAATATCCAAATCAAATACCCTAGGAGATTAGACATTTATCATCTCTATGATAGGAGTATCTCTTCTATATCATCACAAACAATCAATCAATCAAACTTTTTTGCCACAAGGCTGGCTAATCAATCAAACCGTTTTGCCACCATACTGGCTGATTAATCAAAGTTTTTGTCACAAGGCTGACTTCATTGAAACTTTTGCCACAAGGCTGGCTGATTAATCAAAGTTTTTGTCACAAGGCTGACTTCATTGAAACTTTTGCCACAAGGCTGGTTAAACAACAAAAACATCTTTATCATTCTAAGCACCCTAAGTGGCATGGCCCCGGGCTTATAATGAAAAGATTTTCAAACAAAAACAAACAGATGTATGTGATGATATAGATTAGATACATCTAGCATTTAGACGACATTTGTCTCTTTTCCTTTGCTTCCACTAGCATAAGTGGGAACTACGATTGCTCTGACTTTCTCAACATCCCTTTGAGAATACGTAGGCACAAGGTCGATCCTTGGCGAGCAAAACAAAACAAAAAAAAACCATTCAAACCTTAGCACCCGTAGACCCCGAGCTACAGATGCTCTGATTCCCTCTAAGGGATATGTATGTAGAGGATCTCGATGATCTTTGCGAGCATAATCAAACAAACACCTTAGGTCCCACCTATTTCACAACAGAACCTTCACCATAGCATAGAATAAAAAACAATAAAGAACCCTGTAGAGTACTACAGATACGTTGGGTGCTAATACCTTCCCTTCGTATAACCAACCCTCTTACCCAAGATCTCCCCCCACTTTTTAGGTTATTGCAGCTTTTTCCCTTTTCCTCCTTTGGAAATAATAAAAAGTTTGGTTGAAACAAAGAAAAATCATTTTTTTGAGCACTCGAGCCCAAAGAAGGCATCAGGTGTCTCATCCCACAAAAAAGAGGAACAAAACGATTTTTCGCCCGCGACAGAAAAATGGCGACTCTGCTGGGGACCATCTTGTTATTGTTTCCAAAGGAAGGGTTATTTCTAATTATTGTTTTTATTTTAATTTTTGTTACATGTGTGATTCTTTGGTTCTGTTACTTGTGTGGTTCTGTTACAAGTGATACATTATGGACAAATCCTAACCCGGATTAAGTACACATAAGAAATTAGGTGGAGGGTATAGTCATGTGCAGGCGCACTTGAGAATCCTTCCGCTCAGTGGAGGTTCCTTGTTGGTAATATATGTTTAGCATGCTTTCGTAGCGAAGACATTATTGCCGCATTGAACTGTAGAAGCTGAGTTGGCCGTAGAACCCCAACCCATCCTGGCCTTATTAGGACGTGGTGCAGAAACGATCCAGGTGAAGACTTGGATAGTTGTCATGCGGAGAACCACACTCAGACGAGTTTTTCTTGAGAATATTTCTGGCTCATCAGTTTAGTCGTGAAAGCCGGTAATATCCGAAAGAAAAATGTAGACTCTGACGTATCAGTAGAACATGTTGTACAGGTGATTAACTAGATCTATCCCTATTTGGTTCTCTGACCTCATGCTCGTGACGCTGGACCTTTGAACCTGTGTGTACTATGTTTGAATTACCATGTTTGTGTACCATGTTTGCGTTACCATTACCATGTCTGTTTTACCATGTTTGAATATGTGGCATTCATGCATCCACGCATTCATACATTCAAAAAAAACCCATCTTTTTTTTTTCCATAAAAACATGATTTTTCCAAAGATTTAGAGAAATTTTCTTTGCAAACATTTTAGGATTTAGTCATGGAA